>NC_090647.1:482583621-482883621 GCF_040937935.1 Hyperolius riggenbachi | reverse complement strand
AGTATAAATACATAGTAACTGCTTATTCTTAGCATTACTGAAAGTGATATGTCAATACTGTATCTTGTAACACCTGACCTTACCCCCTCCTACTTCTGTTCCACGTGTGTTCTGTTGCAATGCAAGGTGAGAGTGGGAAAAGGGGTAGAGGGTTGATCTGACTTCACACGGGGGGCAGGGAGAACGTGGGGAACAAAGCTGTGGTCCATCATTGAGCTGAATTGATACAACTGACTTTGACCAACTTTAATCTAGCATGTGTATGGAACTTAAGATACTGACACATCAGTTGGTAGAAATGAGCTTCTTACTAGCCTGTACTCAGTGTTTGTAAAGGCGCATGTACACATGCCATATCTTTTCAAACGACGGGCTCGTCAAACCCCCCTTGGGAGGTCGTTCTGCCCACAGTTGCACGTGAGTACAAGCTGTCGGCAGACTGATGAGACGGTTTTTGACTGATCCGCTTGGTGGAGCTGATCCTGATCTTCACAAAATAGTAGGGAGTGCAGCAGATTGTTTAACAACCAGGAAGGGAATGAGGAGGCACTTTAGAAGCTGTGGGAACATTTTAGAAGCACATGTTTTCTTAAAAGAGATACACACACTCACACACACAATCAATCAATCACTAGTTTACTATCAAGTCACACATGGTACATGCTTGTACTGTACATACGGGAGGTAGAACACCAGCTTCTTATAATTAGGCTAAAATCGGGGGCCCACTTTAACGCATTATAAACAGGAACCGTGGCCGAGGATTGAACTTCACCCCAATCAGCAGCTGATACCCCCTTTCCCATGAGAAATCTATTCCTTTTCTCAAAGGGGGCTCTGTATGACTGATATTGTGTTGAAACTAATGGTTCCATGGACCATGGTTCTGACATCACACTGTGGGAGCCTTGTTGCATTGTGGGAAATAACAGCTGTTTCCAACTGCCAAAAAAGCAAGCAGTATCTCCTTCCAGTGACCTCACCTGCCAGCAGTAAAAATGTCACCATGTGATAAATGTCAGAATGTAAATCAGGGAGAGGAAAGATTTGACAATGGGCAAACACTGACTAAATCATTTATACATAATCATTGTAAAAATCAAGCACTTTTGTTCATTATGTTATTTTCACTGGAGTTCCTCTTTAAGCTTACCTAAGTGTAAGCACAATATGTAGGCGCTGTGAACAGCACTTGGTGCCTTTGCAGCAATTTTCACAAATACACCCTTATACAATCCACTTTGGCATCTCAGATCATATGAAACATGCTAAAAATAAACGCTCTTGTGTTGTGCATGTATTGTGCCTCACCGGTCGTTTAGATTTGCACAAAGAGGAGCTTTTGTTTCAGCTTAACGGGTGCATTACCTGAAGTGATTGCTGTACAAGTGAATGGATACGTGTAACCGGCACTGACAGTTGTTGGGGGTGATTGAGGGGCTGTAATTCCGCCTGCTACCTGTAGGTGCATCCGTTTGGGTTTATCCATTTCTATGGCAACATTGCAATCGCTTGGCAAAACATTGCTACTGAATTATTGAAGTATTTGTTCTAGGCAAGAGATTTCTAGGAAAAACACGGCTTGCATGAGAATGAACATCGACTTGGCTTAACATGCACTCAAGGTCGACATGAACATTTTACACACGCATATTTTTTACTATTATTCCTCATTTGAGCTGTGCTTTGACCTACAATCCACCCAAACTGCAGATTTACTGGAATGCAGCTACAAAATGATTGCAGTTGACCCATATAAAGTGTGGCCGCTCCGCTGGAGCTGCAATAATGATTTATCAAACAAGTGTGGGTAATAGACAGACCATTTCTGAATTGAAAGCAATAATAAAAATGTCCCCTGAAACTAAGGTTTGAGTGCTTTCCCGGCCAACATAATGGAGAGGAGCTACAGTAAATCAATATAATGCTGACCGGCTGCATCTACACTGCTCACATCAAACACCAGCCACTTGCAGAGAATGTAGCTTCCAAGTTCTCATTATGTTGTAAATAGTGGGGGGTCTAGTGGTCTCCTATATAATCCACATTACTCTAACTGCCCATCATATTTCCAAGAGGATAATATTCAGGAAAGCCTTGAAGCAATTGCTGAGATCATGTGCTATTCTTGGACAGTGTCCCTGCTGCTGGATCAGCTTCTGTGAAACATGTATAGAACTCTGAGGCAGGGCTCACACTCCAACCAACCCTGTGACAGGGCTTTCACTTCAACCAGCCATGAAGCAGGGCTTGCTCTTTAACCAACCCTGAGGCAGGGCTTGTGTTTCAACCAACCCTGAGGCAGGGCTCGCACTTCAACCAACCTTGAGGTAGGGCTTTCACTTCAACCAGCCATGAGGCAGAGCTTGCTCTTTAACCAACCCTGAGGCAGGGCTTTTACTTCAACCAGCCATGAGGTAGGGCTTTCACTTCAACCAGCCATGAGGCAGGGCTCGCACTTCAACCAACCATGAGGCAGGGCTTGCACTTCAACTAACCCTGAGGCAGTGCTCGCACTTCAACCAGCATCAAGGCAGGGCTTGCACTTCAACCAACCTTGAAATGCAGAAGAGAGTACTGAGCCTGGGGGCATTACTGGGGAGCTGTGAAGGTGCTTTTTTTTTTTTTTTCTTACTGGTTAATTTTTGAATCCATGCCAAGTGTTCTTCTTTATAGGTGAACTCCAGTGAAAATAATGTAATAAAAAAGTGCTTCAAACCTATTGCTTGACCCACTGAGTTGTGCTCCCATTTTTGCCTGAGGAAGCGGGGTCACGCCCGCGAAGCACGTTGCATTTGTGAAGTTGAATACATTATTTGACAATTCTGTTTTATTGAGACTCAAGTGAGTTTTCTTTTTTTGTAAGAGGGAGGTGAGTCCACCTTAACATCCCCCTCTCCTTTTAAGCGGTTTTTAAAACGTTTTGCTCTACTCTGGCGCTTCTGTATACCGAGTTTTTGCTGACCTCTCCTGCTGCTAACGCCCACTCTTGAGCTGCTTCAAGTCACATGACCATGTTTTAAGCTGCTCAAACATCATTTGTCGCACAGAAAATTACAAATGGTCTGCCTAATAACCATCCCCTGGTACATTTCGTCCTGTGCCTGTGGTTATCCTTTAAATGCTATTAGTTTGTCTACGAATTATGTCTATGTAGGTTTTATGAAGTGTCTGCTTAACATGGGGTAATTTTAGTGAAACCTGGATGTGTTTTAAATTAGACTTTTCACATATTTGTGTTGCTGTGTAGCTCACTGTGTGTCTAATGCATTGTCTTCTTCATTTAATTACCTTGCAGCCAATGAAGCCACTGAAGGCCACTGCCACAACGTCACAGCCCGTTCTGACCATGCAACAAATAGATGCCATTTTTTACAAAGTCCAAGACATCTATGAGATTCATAAGGACTTTTACGACAACCTCTATCCTTGTGTTCAGGAGTTTGACATCAAGACAACCGTCGGACACCTTTTTCAAAAACTGGTGAGAATGAAAGTTCTTTTTGTTATGTGTGAGTCCCAAAACATATTATTTATGATGTGTAATTGCCCTGACTGCATAGATTTGCAGTTCTCATACCCTCATGCATGATACAGGCAGCACTGACCATAAGGAAGAGTTGCACTGTATACGGTCTTTATACAGCTTGTTACATGTTGTGCAAATGTGACGTCAAGTATTAATAGTTCCAGCTACCACACCCTCATTCATCCCATGCGGTTTATGCTTCCAGTGCCATGTTTAGACCTAAATAAATGTCTATGCCAAATACATTGGGATAACATTTCTATACATGAAGGAAGGATAATCTGATTATTTTAAATCGAACTTGAAGTGACCGAAAGCGGAAAAAAAACTTAGATACTCCGCGAAGAAGATGGAAGGCTCAGTATTCCATAGAGCCTTCACAGTCCTCTCTTCGCTCCACTGTTGTCCCGTTTCAGAATTTGTACCTTTGGGAGACCTCGAAAGACTTCGTAAGAACTTGCCTCCCCAAGTTCTTCGAAAGACAGGTGCATCTCTACTGCACGCGTGTGACCGCAGTACTTCAGAAGGACTCGGGGACACAAGTACTTCCAAAAGAAGCCAAAAGAGGACGAAGACCTGCTTGACCCACAGGTCGAATAATTTTACCAGGGGACATCACTGCAACGAGGTGACAGAGAGAGGCCCAGGAAGACTCTATGGGATACAGAGCGTTCCTTCTTAGGTGAGTAGCTCATTGACAATGAAGAAGTCCAGCACTATGCAGATTATTGCAAGTTTCAATGCAAAGTCAATGCAAACCATGTCACAAGCAAATTGCAGATGCATGAATAGCAGAGTGAACTGTATAGAAGCTAGTGGATACTTAGCTGAACTTGTGCTGGAATAGTGGAGTGTGGCAGTGGGTGCAGTGATGCCTTATGACTGTTTCACAGAGGGGAATCCTAGCTTCTTCCTTACGCAAGTTTCTAGGTGAGTATCTAATTTATTATTTTTTTTAGGTAATTTCAGGGTCACTATTTAACACTGAAGTGTGTATCTTACCGCTTCTATGTACTATGAGGGGCTACCTAAAGCATACTTTCAATGTATGCCCTTTTACTCAGTTGACCCTTTTACTACATACATTTGGTAAGATTGTACAATTGAGATTTTGAGATTGCATCATTGATTGGCAGGGCCGGCGCTACCATACAGGCAAAAGTGGCAATCCCACCCCACCCCCCAAAAAGACTAAAAAAAATCAAACCTTAACTGTTGCTTCCCTTGGGCCCCTGCAGAGTCTTCGGGAGAGTAGCTGCCCCGGCTCAGGGTCCCAGGGGGGAAATTTGGCTGCAGCAAAGGGCCCCATACTGCCGCTTTTAGATTGAGGTGTGTGTCTTTTAAGGGGCCATAGGCCAATTTTGCCCGGGGGGGGGGGTTTGTTGGGGGGGCAATTTTTACTAGATCCAGCCCTGTTGATAGGCACCTTAATAGTGACCTGATTCACAGAATAGTGGTATGTCAGATGCCACTAATGTGCTAATTAGAGATGCTAATAATCCAGGCTTGTCAGAATCCCGGCTTCCAGTGCCGGCTCACACCTCTGAGGGAGCCACCGCGATCCAGGCAGTAATCTGGGAGGGCTGAGGGGAGGAGTTATGGCCACGCTGCCGCTCACATCCCTCTGCTCCAATCAGGATTTTTGATGGGGTGTGACCAAGCCATCACTCAACCCGCCTTTCACTGGAGCCAATGGAGGGAGCTGACCTGTGGGAGGAGGAGTTTGGATGAGTAGACTGTCAAAGTATTCCCAAGAGAGCTTAAAGGGACTCCGAGCACCTCTCATGGGTATGCCTAGAGACTCCGACCAGTTCTTCAAAGTACTTAAAGATGCATGCCTTTATGTAGCTTGTGCTCTCCTCTTTCATTTGATGCCTGAATCGCCATTGTACACCAAAAACCTTTCGTTTGATTTCAATTTAAAAATCGCGGCTGCCATCTTGGCTATGTTATAACATCCGGGTCACTCCTGTCTTCTCTGTTAGAGAAGTGCATCACTGAATGAAGCAGAAAGAAGAAGTGACACGCATGGCCATTGCAAGAGGCTTCTCCAGAGGGGTCATAGCGCGACTTTATTGGAAGTCGTCTGGCTTAAAGGCATACCCATGAGAGGTGCTCGGTGTCCCTTTAATTGGATCAATATACGGACTGGCAGAAGTTGTGTTTCCACTAATGTGTGGATCAAAATGACAATAAAGAGTATTTTTACATATAAGCTGATATTCCTACTCTTCTGAGAGGGTGAGGGAGGTGTTTGATGTAACTCATTTTTCACTGCATATAGGTTTTATAAAGATCAGCTCTAGTTAAAGGGAACCTGTAGCGAGGAAAATTATTTAAAATAAACACATGACATATCTGCAAATGAATATTACATACTAACCTCACCGTTAGTTCCTCTCTCTTTAAGGGACACCTGAAGGGATATGGAGGCTGCCTTATTTATTTACTTTTAAGCAATGCCAGCTGCCTGGCTGCCCTACTGATTCTTTACCTCTAATACTTTTAGCTATAGACGCTGAACAAGCATGCAGCAGATCAGGTGTTTCTGACATTATTGCCAGATCTGACAGATTAGCTGCATGCTTATTCCTGGGTGATTCAGACACTACTGCAGCCAAATAGATCAGCAGGGCTTCCTGGCAACTGGTATTGTTTAAAAGGAAATAAATATGGCAGCCTCCATGGACTTCTTGCTTCAGGTTCCCTTTAAGTCGTATGCAAGACTTTTATTTATTGCAGAATTATTCTGTTTGTGCTGACTCCTGTACAGAAGATGTAGATTGCCCTCCTATTTAAATACCTATTTTATTTGATGATGGCCCTGAAACTGAATTTCCCCTTAGCTAAAACAGCTGCGGTCCTGTCAGCTGATGTTATGCTGATATGTTATTTCTCTCCCCTTATATACTACAGGATATAGCAGCTCTTTAGAGGGTATGCACTTTATAGGACAGTCTTTGCCTGTTCCGCAGAAGGAACTGTCACCTGCATTCTCTGCTGGCGCTCTGAGATGTCTCACAGCAGCCTGACAGACACAATGCATTCCTTGCGCTTTAGCGCAGCTGTCAAAAGGACATTCCAGTTCATTGTGTTCAATAATCACACAGAGTATAGAAGCTCTGCCGAAGTGGAGTTATTTATAAAAGGCAATTGGAGAGAATGAAAAGACCTCAGAGCCTATGCTATAGAAGGGAAAGTGATGACATTACTGACGGGTAGTTCTGTTCCTTCTGCAGAGAATACAGACAACCTACACTAGCATACAGGACTAACAGCTTGTATGGGAGACATTAGTAGAGAGGAGCCTTGCTAAAGCATGAATTTATTTGCAAGTAACAAGCTTATTTCCTAGAAGGATAATGTACAGTACACCTGACATCCAAGCACAAGGCAGTTTAGCTTCATACGCTTGTTCCTCGGAAAGTGAGAAGTCACACACTTGGCAGCTTTAACCCTTTAGCAGCCAATTTAGAGACTTGCAAGTGACCCAGGCCAATTTATTTTAGCACTTGTTTTCATTTCTTCTTTGTTAGATTTATTTGTGTTTTAATTAGTACTGCTGTAATGTGTATTTATGGCCACTTGTCACTTGGGGGCAGTGTGAGACAATAACAGAGTACTTCTGTTTTCAGTTTCTATATTTTCTGCTAGTAGAGAGAGATCAAAGCATTACAAGAATTTACAGTACAAGGAGTTCTGCCAACTTAGGTCAAAAGCAGTGCACCTAAAACGAGATGGCTATTGAAGATGCTAATGGGTTAATCAGACAGCTCACAAGCCTGTAAGCGCAGAGCACAGATATAGGACCAGTGGTGTAGCGATAGGGGATGCAGAGGTAGCCCTTCCTTGGTTCTATACTGGTAATGATCACCGCTAAATGTGCTTTGAAAAGTCGTACTCATTAACAAAGTATTCTCCTCCTGCTTACAACTTTCTGACCTTGCAGCTAGTTTTGGCAGATTTTGGTGCCCCATATCAATTGCTTTAGAGGTTCCCAAGGGGAAATTAGCACTGGAGCCCCTAGCTACTTAGCTATTCTACTGGATAGGACTGGTCTATAAGGCGTAGTTCACACACTAGTCATATTCAATCTGTTCTCAGCCACAGTCCCCTCTGTAAGAGGAAGTCAGATTGGTTGGTGCAAACTGTTGTTCATAATTCAGTAGCAAACATTCACATGAAAGTATGGTTTTACAACAATGTAATAGAGGCAGCTATATGTATGTGTAGTATATTTCACCCCATATTATTGCCAGGCTTTAGTAGTATCTGGCAAACCATCCAGGAATCAGTGGATCCTCCTATGTAACAGGAGCTCATAGCAGTTGTGTTGTCTGCTCCAGCTATAGTTAGACTTGTGCTAATTCTTTATTAAACTTTATTCGTTATGTGTCCACAGTTTGAGGATAGGTTCCCTTGCTTGTCAATACATATCCCTGGCCCTTGTAGCAAAACTGTTATAACTCTCCTACTGGTGTTCCAACTAATGGTGCCCTTACACGGTACAATAAAAATATTTGGTTTTCCCGTTTATTTGTTCAAAGCGATCAAATCAAATAAAAGTTGGAAATAATCTTCGATCAAGAAAAACAAACTAATATCTTATTTTTTCAATAAAAACCCAATTGGACATGTTGGAAAAATCTTTATATTCAATACTCGGAATTCAATTCGGAATACTGTACATACTCGCGTATAAGACTCATTTTTCAGCATAAAAAATGTGCTGAAGTGTTACTCCATCGGCTTATATGCGAGTCAGTGGAGCAAAACAGATGGTGGAAGAGGTTTTGTTACTGGCAGAGGAGCATCTTGCACTAGTGACCCTGCTCTTGCCAGCTGGCTCCCTGCTGTGTCTGTGCCCCCCATCCCCTGCAACATGGTGTGCAGAGTGCGCTGCTCAGGACTACCTGTGTTCCCTGGCTTGTGGAGCGGAGCATGCAAGCAACATGTCAGCGGTGCAGTGATGGGGTGTTCTTCCTGTGTGGCAATCACTGTGTCTCATAGCTATGAAGCCATCTAGTGACTTCTTGAGACACAGCTGTATCATCCTTGGGGCACATCTGGCTATAGTGAGGAGGGCTTACTTGTACTGGGGGAACATCTGGCTACTGTGGCGGGGCTATATTGGGGAGGGGGCTTATACACGAGTTAAACACTTTCCTGATTTCTGTGGGAGAAGTGAGTACCTCGGCTTATACACAGGCCGGCTTATATGCGAGTATATACAGTAATCGATCAAAATTATCTAATTGGAAAAATATTAAAAAATGTTACCATGTTTGGGGCACTATTAGGGGGATAGTCTCTGTGGAGTCCCCCATTGTTATTGGATTTTCCTTGAGACATGTACCTTCCTGAGCTTAGACACAGGAAGCCCAGGTCTGATGTGCGCTTTGTCCCTCACTGCAGTGAATGCCATGGAATGAAACTTGGGTGGTGCTGTACATTGGTGTTCACTGAGTCCTGAAGTGATGTTAGTCACAGGCCTTGTTAACCTAACTTGTTGCCATGGAAATCCAGGCTGATTCTAGTTCACAAGCTGAACGGATGGATTACTCCTTGTGGCTGTTGCTTTGAAATGCTAGAGTAGCACTGCAAGAGGTGATGATGCATCTGGTAATGAAAATATTTTGTAACTTTGTTGGTGACCTTCACTTTCCTGTCTTTTGTATCAGGTCAGCCAGCTGGGAATATACAAGGCCTTTGTGGATAACTATAAGTTTGCCCTGGAGACTGCGGAGAAGTGCAGCCAGTGTAACAACCAGTTCAATAAGATCTCTGAGGTAAGCATGACACAAGTGTGTAATCATGAGCTCCAGTGTCTGTATGTGGAACAGCACTTTCTCTCATGTGGCGAGGTGATGTAGAGATTAAAGGATGTCTGTGGCCAAAAGGCTGCAAAATAATTAACACACTAGAAGGTAATGCTAGTAGAGCTTGTTATTCCACCACATATAGTCAGATTCGTTTCAGATTGGATCTGTCAGTTGTGCCTGACCAAATACAAAACTTCCAGAAATTCTTTAACCAGAAGTCTCAAGTAACCAGAAAAAAAAATCCTGACCTTGAAGGATGCATAAATCTTTTATACTTGTTTATACAGAAATAAGCCTCTGTTACATTTAGGCCGGTTCACATTAGCTTTTAGCTGCGGATCCAGACGTATTGTTCCGGTTTCCGTTCCGCCCAACGGACAAAAAAATGCAGCAGGACCCAATTTTCCTGATTGTTTCGCTCAGTGGAACGGAAACGGAAGGTTTTACAGCAAAATAGGAACCAATGAAACCGGACGTTTTACAGCACACTGGCTATAAAAACAGGCCGTTTTCCCGGAACCAGATGGCCGGATCTGTACGGCCCGATCCACAAAAAAACGCAGATGTGAATTTGGCCGAAGTCTGTCTTTTGTCTTAATTTGTTTTTAATGACTGTATTTCAACATTAATACACAGTTTATAGTAAATATACAGAGTGGGTAAAGTACTGTTTAACTATGCCTATTGCCTATATTTAACATCGACTCTCAAGCAACCAGCCAATCCCCATTGGTGCCGGATAATGGGGGTTTTACTGTATAATGTAAGTAGTTGGATCATGTAGGTCTAGTTAACTTGAAGGAGAACTGAAATATAATCTATGTGTAAACAACGCTTGTGTACAGGAAACACGTGTAGAAATAAATGCATATACAATATGCAAACACTCATTGGGTTTGTACCAGGTCCGTAACTTTAAACGCAAGCTTCAAGCTTGGCAGAGTAGTAGCTGCATTTGGAGAACCACAGCACAATGCAAACACTGAAATACTCCCTCAAACACTCAGTCAGCCTGGAACTACTAGCATTGTGGATACAATATTCCTGCTACAGATGGCCATACACTTAAAGATTTGCAGCAGATTCGCCCATCAGATAGATTTGTCAGATGCCTGTCAAGTCCAATCTGACAGGAATCTATCTGATGTATGCCACACCCTAGGAACAGATTTCCAGGAAATATATTGGAAAATGATCTAAATGCATTATTGGACCATTAGATCCAATGCAACTCTATGCGCCATCAATCTGCTGCCAGCAGCAGATCGACATAGATTTTCCATCCTGTCAGATCAAATCGATTTATCGATAGATTTGATAGAATCGATTTCCGATTAATCAATTCCATAGAATCAATCGATCAAAGGCTGAAATCGACCAGTGTATGGGCCCCTTTAGTCACTCACCGGACTCTTGTATCAGTTAAGAATTTCAGTATGTAGAACTCGCTGTAGTACTAACTAGATGTGCCCCTCACGTCCCACTCCTGATATATATCGTCTGGTCTCCCTATTAATCCATGCATTTGCTTTACTAACCTGCCAAACAAAATATACAAGCTTTGGGTGTGCTTGCCCTTTAAATATATTTTGCCTGTATTCAGATTAGTCAGTTTTTACTTAAATTTCTCATACTCAGCCTTACTTATGAAAATGCTTTGTCTTCAGGCCCATACCCTGAGCGCAGTGCATTGCAACAGAGCCAACTCATCCACAAAACAAATGCAATTTTTTTTCATACTTTTGAGAATTTGTTTTTAGAGTATAACAATCCTCTCCTGTGTTCTCAAAGTCTTTGAACCAATCCCAGACCTATACTGAGTAGAAGACTTTACTTCTGACCTAGAGCTTTGTCCAACCCCTTCCTACTGTTCACATGCCAACAAGATCACAGTTACTGAAAACCAACTTGCTTTAATTAGTAAGTGTAGGTCAATAGACAAAGCGTCTATGCTGTGTGGCCCTGACTTCTAAGGTATTGACACAACTTACATTCCTGCAGGCCCAAAACTATCCTCATAAGGGTGACCGTTTTAGAATGATTGCTAGAGACACTTATTTTCGATTAAGTAAGAAAGGAAGGAGGGGGGGGGGGGGGGGGTCAAGCAGGAAGTTTGTTAAAAGTTTGAGCACAAACAGTGCTCAGTCATTGATGCAGGACAATGGATCGCCAATAACTCATCTGTGATGACCAGGGAGGGACATCTGTATTAACACTGTCACCCAAAACAAAGAAAAGTGTGTGTATAAAACAGCAGAATAAAGATGGCTGCTGATACCATGTGGTAGCTGTTCATTAGCATGGTGGTGTAATGGATACACTCTCATCTTGAAGCACTGGGTCCCTGGTTCAAATCTGAGCCAGGGCACTATCTGTACAGAGTTTGTATGTTCTTCCCATATTTGCGTGGGTTTCCTCTGGGTACCCCGGCTTCCCTCAAATCCCAAAAACATACATAAGTTATTTGGCTTCACCATAAAATGACCCTGGACTAAGATAGACACATGACTATGGCATGGATTAGATTGTGAGCTCTTCTGAGGGACAGCTAGTGACAAGACTATATACTCTGGTCAGCACTGCGAAAGACATAAGCGCTATATAAATACTAAATGATTAGCAGCACCGTTGGTTCACAAATTTTGAGCACACAGATAGGTTGTTTGAGATAAAAATGAAAAGCAGACTTTGTGGACCTGTTATTAAAAAAGCTAGTTATCTTTCTAGTCATTATCCTTAAAACAAATCTGTATATCGGGTGTTATGACATGCCTACTCTGCAAACCCATAAATGTGAGGAACACATGAAGTGCTCTAACCAGTGGAACTGCAGATGGCAGTCAGAAGTAGGTCAGCTGTGACAGCCTCCATGTTTCCCTCATGACAGGTGCGCCTTAACCATCTTCACTTGTCTTCTACAAAGGATTTTGTTAATCTTTCAAGAATTAAGTCACACTGTAAAAAAAAATCCCAAATATTGATTGATCTTATTACTATAAAATGGTGTTCCTATGTAGTAGTAGAGTATGTAACAGCAAGATTTTCATTTGACTGCCAACACAAACCATTCCTGGTGTGTATTAGATGGCAGCATGATGGGGAGGTGCTCACATCTCCGGCCTGGCAGCACTGTCTGCATGAAGTCTGTATGTTCTCAATGGGTTTATAGCTTTCCTATGGATGCTTTAGTTTTTCCTACAACCCAAAAACATACTGATAGGTTATTTGGCTTCCCCTATAATTGCCCTAGATTGTGTTGGAGACACTAGATTGTATGCCCCTGAGAGACAGACAGGTGTTCCATGTTCTCAGTAAAGCTACGTACACACGTCAGACTTTAACTAACTACCAGTCGTCAGACCCGCCCGCGAGGCGGCCGTTGTGACGACAGTTTGCCGGTGTGCACAGTCTGTCATCAGGCTGATGTCAAAACCAGCCTTATCAATCTGCCGACAGACTGTACACACCGGCAAACTGTTGTCAGAACGACCACCCCGCAGGCGGGTCTGACGACCGGTAGTCAGATGTGTGCACGAACCTTAAAAGACAACTGTAGCGAGTAGAATATGGAGGCTGCCATATTGATTGCCTTTTAAACAATACCAGTTGCCTGGCAGCCCTGCTGATCTATTTGGCTACAGCAGTGTCTTAATAACACCAGAAACAAGCATGCAGCTAATCTTGTCAGATCTGACAATAATGTCAGAAACATCTGATCTGCTGCATGCTTGTTCGGGGTCTATGGCTAAAAATATTAGAGGCAGAGGATCAACAAGATAGTCAGGCAATTGGTATTGCTTATAAGGAAATAAATATGACTCCATAGCCCTCTCACTTCAGTTGTCCTTTAACACACTGCTTGATAAGTACCTGTCCCCTGACATAAAACTCCTTATTCATGCCCTTGTCCTCTCCTGTCTAGACAATTGCAATTCCCTTTTATCAGGCCTCCCCTTAAACCGTATTGCTTACCCTTCAATCGGTAATGAAAGCAGCAGCTAGACTGATCAACTCCTCTCATTGTAACGCCTCTGTAAAGCCCTCCCCCTCTGTAAAGCCCTCCACTGGCTCCCCATTTGCTTCAGGATTGACTTTTCTTTGTGCTTGGCCTACAAATCAGTGCACAGGACCTGCCCGACCTACATTTCCGATGTTGTCCACAGGCACATACCGGCCCACCCCTTCCGACCCTCCAATGACCTGCATATCTCACTTGCATGCGCGACTGCAGGACTTCACTAAGCCAGCCCTCATTCTCTGGAACCCGCTCCCACTTTTAACACCTTCAAACGAGCCCTGAAGATTCACTAAAGACACTGAACTACTGTTATCAAAGACATTTGCATGATCTTGTTTTGTTGTGAGCTCCTTGTATGACCTACCTTGTATGTTAACCCATTTATCCATTGTGCAGAGCTGCGTAATATGTTGGCGCTTTATAAATACAATAAATTATAATAAGTACCCATACTGTATATATGCTGAGCATAAATAAAAATAAATAAGGGACGGTTTAATAATAGCCATGCAAGGGTCTCCAATGGTTTAGAGTAATTATTCCAGAGGAAGGAGGGGTCAGGTGTAGCTCCGCAGGCTAGCATGATCAATCCAAGGCATTCAGGGCCTTGGAAATTCCCATGGGTAGCAATTAATACAGCGTTTGTTTTCATAAATCACAATGTCAGGAATCTTCCTGTTCACTTCTCTAAAGATTAGAGCAGGAGATTTGCATGCCTTGGCAGGTGGAACTCTCTCTGAGTGTCTAGAAATGAGAAGGCCATCATTTAGAATGTAAAGGTAAAATGTTAACTTACATCTCCAAGCAGAGAGCAAAATAATCATGTGGAAGACATGTACTGTTTGAGATCCAAACACCCAACTATACTCTCTAGTGTGTTGAGTGTTTTATCCCATTATTTTTTTTTTCATCCTTACGTGGAATTATGAGTTTACACGTAAAAGGGGCGCCTGGTCAAATGGCCACGTGGAAATCCCAATAGTAGATTATCTGTAATTTTACCGATCTTCTTCTGTCCTCAATAGTAGAATATCGGTAATTACATTGACAGTCTACTGTCCCACACTGTACTCCTATTGTCAGTCCTTCCCTATCTCCCTATCTACACCCAACACAAACCTCCACCCACTTACTCCTAATAGTAACATTCCTGCAATCACCGCCACTATTCCACGCCTAAATTACTGTTGGCTTTAGCAATATTATTACTTAAACTGCAGTACAGTAAAGCAACCACAAGATGTCACTGTCTGTAAAGTGCTGCAATGATCTCTATGGAATTGTAATTTCCTGTATTCATTCTGTGTTCATCTCTGTTCTAAGTAAGCTGCATTACCTGATGGTTGTGTTTGATTTATCTGTACACGGTTTCTTCAGAAAATCGTTCTAACTTGTCATACTGGGTGCCGATCTGCGTGTAGAGACCACTCTGCTCCATCAATTACTTAGTCAGTGCTGGCTACAGCTGGCGCCAACCATACCCGCAATCACAGTTGCTATTTACCTCTTTTACATCTATGCCCCTGCGCCCATTACAGCAATCCCCAGTGCTGTACCGCCCACAGATTACGTGGTCAGCCAGCCATAGCTGCAACTGATGGAGTTTGGGAACCTACATTCGGGAAACACTTGGTTACCAGTCAGTTGAGCGACAGCTAGCTGCTACACCCTTCACTATACATGTAAGTGAATTAAAGAGTTCAATGAGATGAACGAAGTAGAAGGAAGGTCCGCAGCAGGGAGGTTGAGCTAAAAATCCAAATTGTATTAAGGCTTCAAAAGTAACAGGTGGAAAACTGGCTAGTGTGCTTCAGGCATTGTTCAAATGCATTAGCCAGCTTTTCCCCTGTACTCTTTAATACCTTAAAAAAAAAAAACCTGTGTTAGATGCCTACCTTGGTAGAGGGAAGCCTCCGGATGACCCAGAGCGTTCTCTGATCCTCTTGCAGACCACCGCGTCTCGCCAGGAGGAGCATTTGAAAAGTGGCGGCCAAAAAATGGGCGTAATTGTTATTTATCATAATATAGAAAGCGGTTTCGCTATTTAGCGGGTGGCTGCAATTCAAATTAAATGTATTGAATTATTTTTAGCGGGGATAAGGGAGTTAAGGTTAGGCACCACCAGGGGGAATTTTAGGGCTAGGCACCACCAGGGGGGTCTTAGAGTTAGGCACCACTACGTGGGTCTTAGGGTTAGGCACCACTAGGGGGTTTCAGGGTTAGGCACCACCAGGGAAATCTTAGGGTTAGGCACCAGTAGGGGGGGGGGGGTTAGGGTTAGGCACCACTAGGGGGGGTTTAGGGTTATGCACCACCAGGCGAGTCTTAGGGTTAGGCACCACTGGGGGGTGGGGGTCTTAGGGTTAGGCACCACTGGGGGGGGGGGGGTCTTAGGGTTAGGCACCACCAGGGGCTCTAAGGGTTGGGCACCACCAGGGGGGTCTTAGGGTTAGGCACCACCAGGGGGGTCTTAAAGTTAAGCACCACTAAGGGGAGGCTAGGGTTAGGCACCACCAGGGGACAGTTCTGTGTGAGAGTAAGGAGAGGTTAGGTTATAGTTAAAGTGAACCAGAGACGAAGCACCCTTCTGTATTTTACCATATATATCAGTGGGAACATTAGAGAAAACGCCTACCCTGCTCTCTGTTTTATTCTTCACTGCTCAGCCTGCTTCTAATCAGCCCTGATAAAATCCCAGACTGAGCATTCAGTCTGGCTTTGCTCAGGAATCATTATAGCTGAGTCATTAAAGCAGAGCCAGAAGGGGGCAGGCTTGGGCTTGAAAAGACATCAGAGAAGACAGACTCAGCTATAATGATTCATGAGCAAAGCCAGACTTAAGAGCAGGGTAGGTGTTTTCTCTAATGTTCCCACTGATATACAAGGATCTTCTCAAAAAAATTAGCATATTGTGATAAAGTTCATTATTTTCTGTAATGTACTGATAAACATTAGACTTTCATATATTTTAGATTCAAATACACACAACTGAAGTAGTTCAAGCCTTTTATTGTTTTAATATTGATGATTTTAGCATACAGCTCATGAAAACCCAAATTTCCTATCTCAAAAAATTAGCATATTTCATCCGACCAATAAAAGAAAAGGGTTTTTAAAACAAAAAAAGTCAACCTTCAAATAATTATGTTCAGTTATGCACTCAATACTTGGTCGGGAATCCTTTTGCAGAAATGACTGCTTCAATGCGGCGTGGCGTGGAGGCAATCAGCCTGTGGCACTGCTCAGGTGTTATGGAGTCCCAGGATGCTTCGATAGCGGCCTTAAGCTCATCCAGAGTGTCGGGTCTTGCGTCTCTCAACTTTCTCTTCACAATATCCCACAGATTCTCTATGGGGTTCAGGTCAGGAGAGTTGGCAGGCCAATTGAGCACAGTAATACCATGGTCATTAAACCATTTACCATTGGTTTTGGCACTGTGAGCAGGTGCCAGGTTGTGCTGAAAAATGAAATCTTCATCTCCATAAAGCTTTTCAGCAGATGGAAGCATGAACCCACTTTTGAACCAGAAACAGCGGCAGAAGCGCCTGACCTGGACTACAGAGAAGCAGCACTGGACTGTTGCTCAGTGGTCCAAAGTACTTTTTTCGGGTGAAAGCAACTTTTACATGTCATTCGGAAATCAAGGTGCCAGAGTCTGGAGGAAGACTGGGGAGAGGGAAATGCCAAAATGCCTGAAGTCCAGTGTCAAGTACCCACAGTCTGTGATGGTCTGGGGTGCCATGTCAGCTGCTGGTGTTGGTCCAATGCCAATGCAGCTAGCTATCAGGAGATTTTGGAGCACTTCATGCTTCCATCTGCTAAAAAGCTTTATGGAGATGGAAGATTTCATTTTTCAGCACGACCTGGCACCTGCTCACAGTGCCAAAACCACTGGTAAATGGTTTAATGACCATGGTATTACTGTGCTCAATTGGCCTGCCAACTCTCCTGACCTTAACCCCATAGAGAATCTGTGGGATATTGTGAAGAGTAAGTTGAGAGACGCAAGACCCAACACTCTGGGTGAGCTTAAGGCCGCTATCGAAGCATCCTGGGCCTCCATAACACCTGAACAGTGCCACAGGCTGATTGCCTCCATGCCACGCCGCATTAAAGCACTCATTTCTGAAAAAGGATTCCCGACCAAGTATTGAGTGCATAACTGAACATAATTATTTGAAGGTTGACTTTTTTTGTTTTAAAAACACTTTTATTGGTTGGATGAAATATGCTAATTTTTTGAGATAGGAATTTTGAGTTTTCATGAGCTGTATGCCAAAATCATCAATATTAAAACAATAAAAGGCTTGAACTACTTCAGTTGTAGTGTAATGAATCTAAAATATATGAAAGTCTAATGTTTATCAGTACATTACAGAAAATAATGAACTTTATCACAATATGCTAATTTTTTGAGAAGATCCTGTATATGGTAAAATACATGAGGGTGCTTCATCTCTGGTTCCCTTTAAGTTCAACATTATCGGTAAATTTACTGATCATGTAATACCACAATTAAATTATTTACCATTTTCGTTATTTAAAGTTGCGCTTAAATTGTTATTTACCGATATTGCTAGTAATATTGTTATTTAATGTCGCACCTCAATTAATTTGTGACGTTTTAAAATATATGCTCGCCAGGACGCTCTCCTTCTTAACTCGCTCAAGCACGGCCACACTACACAGACGGCCTGCGCATTAACATGGGGCAGCTCGTGCACAGAGGAAAAAGACATGCGCAAACTGCTTCGTGCTACTGTGCAATCCACCAGTGAGCCTGTGCAAACCTATTCCTGAAAGCCCCTGGTTAAGCCGTTTGGAGGGTCCCAGCACTGGAATGGAGCCATTGCCTCATGACCAAGTTCCCTTCCTCCACCTCTCCCCCTACCTGATGATGCTCCCACCCCTCCCATCCATGGTCAGTGTGTTGAAGGAGGTTACAAAATCACTGGTAGCCTCAGTTCACACCACACCCAGGATACACGGGGGGGGGGGGGGGGGGGGGGGGGTCGGGGGGGAGACTGGGCCCCCTACATGAATCGTTTAGCCTTTACTGCTCAGGGCAGTTTGTGGGTATTCTTTCATGTCCAGTCATACTTCTAACTACACTTTTTAGAATCCTGAATAGGGCAAATTTAACTTGTGATGAAAAAATGCCTAATAAAAAGTTACCCTAAGTGCACACTGCATTTCAAAAGGAACTTTAATTTCAAAATTAGGCTGCTCAAATAATATGTAAATTCTGACTTTTTCCTGTAAATGTTGAAGCCTGTCTCCGGGCACAGATCTAAGGCTAGGTTTACATTTGAGATAAAGCCAACCCTGGATATCTGCATATTACGGTTTTCCAGGAATGTGTGGGCGGCCGATGGTGACTATGAGGGCAGCTAGCAGCTTAGAATTGTGATTCTGTGAAGAGCCAGCAGTTACCTGCATTCTTGCCCAGGCATGAGGCAGGCTGGAGGTGGAGTTTCAATGGACAGCAGTGTGTAGTATATAGAGAGCTGGATTTTTGCTGACACCAGAGGGATGAAGGTCACAGTTAAGACAAGCAGCACATTGTCCATGGTTGAACATGAGCTCAGATCAATTGCTCCACACACAAGTTTTAGAATGGTGCTTTGCTAGCAACAGTCCCACAGCACTGTAGGTAATGGGGATAGTGGCACCTCATATTGCAGCAACCACATCTCCACAGTGCCCTTATTTATTGCAGAAAGACACTGTGAACAGCTACCTGCAGAAACTCACACAGGATTACACATTTCAGTAGATTGCTGTGACCCTCATTGTACAAGTTTTAGAAGTTGCCTAAACTGTGCCTTCCCGTGCACTTTGTGATTATGACATACAGTATAGCTATGTACAAAATACACAGGCAAAATATATAAAATCAGATCTACTTGCCAGCCAGCCTCTAGCATCCGATATGTCCCTGGCTGCAGACCAGTGGCTCCCAGTCCCCTCCGTTGGAGATGCCGACCTCTCCAGTTCGGCATCTGCTGCACCTGTGTGAGAGCCGCTTGTGGTCGCTCTGACGTGATTAGAAGCGTACTGCGCCAACGCAAACACTGCTCCTTGCCAGGGGACCGCAGGCAGAAGTAACCTTTAAAGAGAGACTAAAGCCTTTCAAAATACCTCTTTTTATGCTGCAGGCTTCTTTATCAATATGACCCAAGCTGATTTGCCATGGGGACGCTGCAGAACGAGGGCTTCATACCCCCCCAAATCCAGGGGCAAAATTCCAAGACTTTCCAGGTTGTGGATCTTGCTGCCCGAGGGAGGCAGAGTTTAGCGCTGTAGCTCTGCCTCCAGTACAATCAATCTGCACTGATCGCCGTCTCTCCCCGCCCCTCTCAACGAAAGAAGACTGAGGGGTGGGGAGAGGCGGCGATCAGCGAAGATTGACGCGAGTAGAGGCAGAGCTACTGCACAAAACTCTGCCTCTACCCAGAAGGAGCCCCAAATATTCCCCCAGGGATTTCGGAGGGATTAAGATCTTGTTCTACTTCATCCCCACAGCGAATCAGCTTGGGTTATAATAATGAAGAAGCCTGCAGCATAAAAAGAGGTATTTTGAAAGGCTTCAGACTCTTTAAGTCAAACATCTGATCTGCATGCCTGTTCAGGGTCTAAGACTAAAAAGTATTACAGGCAGAGGATCAGCAGGGCAGCCAGGCAATATGCATTGTTTAAAAGGAAAGAAGCATGGTTGGCAGCCTCCATATCCCTCTCACTTCAGTTGTCCTTTAAAAATAACGGGGGGGGGGGGGGGGAAACCACCAAACATAGGGAAACACAGCCCTACTATATCATTACCCTTTTTGTGTGAAACAATGATTTTGCAGCTACTGTTTAACCCCTGTTTTTAAAAGTTGGTCACATTATGTAAAGAAACACAATTGTATGTGCTAACAGCTGGCTGTCCGAGTGAGCCTGCTACTTGCTTAGCATTATGCTGCAAATGGACTGACTTCTCCGACACACCGTTTCCAATGGAAGGGACCTCCCATAATGGGAGTTTATTAATGTGTTTTTTTGTTTTCTTTCCCAGTTCTGTGGCACGACTCCTGCTCTTGCAGTGTTACTATTTTATTAGTGACTGGGCATTGTGATCACAGTTGTCAGGAAAGTGGGCAGGCTATGAGCTGTCCTCCATTTGCGCCATCATTAATAGATACTCCAGTTGAACCCAAGGTTGAGACTTGCAGTGTGGTTGCCAAGCAAAACATCTCATGCAAATAGTATCTTTATGGAGGAGTTCACCTGGAAAGTCTTACTTCTATTTTGTTTAAATGTAAATAAGAGCAGGGAGTCTTTTTTTTTATATGTAAATGTCTAACCCTAACACTTAAATGGTGAATAAAATGGATCGATTAATACTATTCATACGGCTGCATTTTTATTTTTTTGTTTGGCAATGTTTATTTCTGTAAATGTTTATTTTAGATACATTAACTAGTGTGGTAAACTTTGTTTTAACCCAAACATTTTGCTCTGTTGAATCTGAAGCTATCCATGCGTGCGATTAATGTCTGTGCAGATTCCATTACTTTGATTGAATCTGCCGGTGATCTGTTGATCCCATGCATGGCTACCTTAAAAGTAGAACAATGCCTGTCCAAACCCAAAATGAAGATGAAGAGGTGGTATACCCTTATTATATGCAGCAATTTTATTTATCTGTAAATTCAATTACATAAAAAAAACTGTGATGATTTTCAATCTAGAAACATACAGTGAGTCAGAAATGTTAACACTCAGTTAATCTCAACAAGTAATTTGCCACAGGAAAATCCATTTCAAATCATTAAAGAGAAACTCCAACCTAGAATTGAACTTTATCCCAATCAGTAGCTGATACCCCCTTTTACATGAGAAATATAATGCTTTTCACAAACAGACCATCAGGGGGCACTGTATGACTGATTTTGTGCTGAAACCCCTCCCACAAGAAGCTCTGAGTACCGCGGTACTTTTGGCAGTTTGTTACAATGTAACAATGTTCACAGACAGGAATTAGCTGTTTACGGCTGTCTCTAACAGCCAAAACAGCTAGGAGCAGCTACATAACCTGCCCACAGTAAAAATGTCACCATGTAATTTATGTCAGAATGTAAATCGGGGAGAGGAAAGATTTTACAATGAGCAAACACTGACTAAATCATTTATACATAATTATGGTAAAAAATGAAGCACTTTTTTTACTACATTATTTTCACTGGAGTTCCTCTTTAAGATCCTTTGTCAAGCAATTCCTTGTAAATTAGGAGTTGAACTTGAGTGGCACCGCAAACAGGACTGGTCTGGAGAGGAGGCCTGTCTGAAGTTAGTGGCTCAACTTGATTTGACCACATGGCACATGGTGTGGTGATCCTCTGGATTCCAAGGTATTTCCCAAATCGTCCACTAGTGCTGGAGGAGGATAATGTTAACAAAAGTAAATCATGCCATCAAAAATCTTATTTTCTTCTACTCTCCATGCCCTCTTCTCAACTGCCATCGCCGTGGAAGTGTCCATCCATTCCCGCACATCTCTCATCCACTGATCACCACTCCCAGATGAGGCATACTTTTCCCACCACCCATGCATTCTGTTTTCTGTGTTGTTGCAGAGGGCATGGTTCGGGTTGCTCTCATCTCTCTACAGTCTATTTAGGAGTATAATGTGCACTGTCTTCCCTTTGCATTGGGGAGGCAGATTGGCCCTGCTTTGAGGGGGTCACACGGGAAGGGTGAGGGGATTGTGGTGGGACCCATCAAAAGTTTGCTGAGGGGAACGGGTGCATGATGTGTAATTATGAAGCAGCATGTTGCCTGTTGAAACTGTACGCAGATGATGGGAGGAGCCTGTACAGGAATCAAGCTGATGGCCAAAACATTAAAATGGACCTAAACTCTTGCACAGGACAGAAGATAAACATAGGGAAATGCACCCTGTATGTATTTACAGAGTTTAGTCTGTCTAATTCCTTCTCATCTGTGACTAATCACAAGTTGTAATTTGATGTCTTAGCTGTGCCAGCTGACTGCCTTGGCAAAGCAGCTAATTTGTAAACACAGGATGTTAACCCTATGTGCTTGATTCACAAAGTGGTGCTAACCCAGTTAGCACAACTAAAAGACTTTGGGCGTGATAACTAGGGTGCTAACTGGGTTAGCACTGTTTTGCAAATCTGATCGCGCACGAAGGCCGGTGCGTGCGAAACGTTGCATCGCGGTGCAAAAAAAAAACGGGGCACCTGATGCGCCTATAATCTCGCCATTGGGTGCCACTTTAAAGTCGCACCATGTGACGTTAAAGTCGCACCCAATGCGACATTATAGGCACATCGGGTTCCCCGTTTTCGTCGCACCGCGATGCGACGTTTCAAACTGACTTTAGGCGTGATAAGGGGCTTTTCACAAGCGTGCTAACAGCTACTGCTTAGCTTTGTGAATCAAGCCCAAAGTCTGCTTCCATGAAAGCAGAAAGTAGATACACTGCAGATTTGTTACAGGATTTGTATTAGCTATAACAAAGAAATGTTTTTCTTTAAAGGTTATTATGCTGTTGCTTATCTTTTAGAACAGAGAGGAAGTTCTGAGTTCAGGTCCGCTTTAATGGACTAGTGTTAGCAGCAGGGCTGTGGAGTCGGAGTTGGGGAGTCGGAGTCTGGGCTATTTTGGGTACCCGGAGTCGGAAGATTTTTGTACCTACTCCACAGCCCTGGTTAGCACTGTGATGTGTGTACTCACCTTATGTTTACTACAAAGCAATAAAACAAGGACTTGTGATTTTAAATATCGCCTTAAAGGGACACTTAAGTCAAACAAAAAAAATGAGTTTTACTCACCTGGGGCTTCCAATAGCCCCCTGCAGCTGTCCGGTGCCCTCGCCGTCTTACTACGATCCTCCTGGCCCCGCCGGCAGCCTCTTCCTGTTTCGGTGACAGGAGCTGACAGGCTGGGGACGCGAGTGATTCTTCGCGTTCCTGGCCACAATAGCGCTATCTATGCAACTATAGCATATATCATATACCATATAGCAGCATAGAGTGTGCTAATGTGTCTGGGAACGCGAAGAATCACTCGCGTCCCCAGCCTGTCAGCTCCTGTCACTAAAACAGGAAGTGGCTGCCGGCGGGGCCAGGAGGATCGGAGGGAGGCGGCGAGGGCAACGGACAGCTGCAGGGGGCTATTGGAAGCCCCAGGTGAGTAAAACTCATTTTTTTTTTTACTTAAGTGTCCCTTTAAAAGCAGGGCTGTGGAGTCGGTGCCTGGAGTCGGAGTCAGGAAAAAAATGCACCGACTCCTAATGAATTTGTAACTGTAATTAAAATAGAAAATATGATAAAATGTTTTATTTCTCAGATAATAGTCATTAAAAATAATGTATATATACAGTACTAGCTGTGCTTAGTCCACAAAAATGAAATAAACCAATCAAAATTAGTTACTTGTGCTGCTTCAATAAAGCAGTCCCCGTTTTTTTAAGGTCAGATATACATATCTGATTGTGACTGTATATATGATGTGTACACAGGAATCTCTTATATATACTAAATAACATCTATGCTGTAGGAATAAAGCCTGATGTGTAGCTGTGTCACTAATAGAGATGGTCAACGAGATGAAAAATAATTCTGCATTGATGCTGATTTATGCAAATGTATGCACTCCCTTTGCTGATGAAATCAAATAATTTGATATGTTGTTAAAATTTGGTTTGGTGACTACAAATTAAAGGGTACCTGAGACGGATGAAAAGTAAAGTTTTATACATACCTGGGGCTTCCTCCAGCCCCCTTCAGGCTAATCAGTCCCTCACTGTCCTCCTCCGCCACCTGGATCTTCTGCTATGAGTCCTGGTAATTCAGCCAGTCAGCGCTGTCCGGCCGCATGCCGCTCCCACAGCCAGGAACATTCTGCACCTGCGCAATAGTGCTGCACAGGTGAAGTATGCTCCTGGCGGCGGAGTGTGTGCATGCGCACTACGCCCGACTGGCTCAAGTACCTGGACTCATAGCAGAAGATCCAGGTGGTGGAGGAGGACAACGAGGGACTGATTATCCTGAAGGCGGCTGGAGGAAGCCCCAGGTATGTATAAAACTTTAATTTCATCTGTCTCAGGTTTACTTTGTTACACAGTAGTACTATACTCTACATATGCACTCCCCACAGAGCTGCAGGGAATCCACTGAGAATGCTGTGCACATTGAACACAGAGGTGTTGTCTGTCACCCATAAATGTCACCCATAAACCTTGTTCAGATTGTGCATGAAGAATGTGTAATAGAGGAAGAATCTCCTCATTCCCCTGCAGAGCACCCGCACATCACTCGTACATGTACCCACAGTCACATTGCCTAGGGCCTGATAGATGTTCTTTGTTCCGGTCTGTACCTTTTACAAGTACTCTTACCAAGGACTAGTTTTAGTCTAAAGGGAATAAATATAGTAGTCTACAATCCTTCTCACTTCAGTTGTCTTGTAAAATTCCTAAGCGTTGGCAGTTAAGAGACGAATTTCATGTTACATACTTTTAATCAACAAAATTGTAATATGCAAATTAGAGGAGTCGGAGTCGAGGAGTCGGAGTCGGTGGAATCCTAAACTGAGGAGTCGGAGTCGGTGGATTTTTGGACCGACTCCACAGCCCTGCTTAAAAGCGCTAGTGCAATGTTAGCTTATGTGAGTGTTCTCACATGAACGATGAGCTGTCTATCCAATCGCAAACGCGGCTGCTGCACCATTTTCAGAGCGATTGCGATTTACTAGAAAGGATAGAGAAATCACTAAGCACTTGAGAAAGCACTTTGAAATGCGATTTTCCGAACACTGCTAATGAATAAATACCTTGTTTTTATTCATTTCCCGGGCAGAGAGTTCACTTTGTCAGGAAGTGAAAAAAAAAGCTACACACAAGCACTAAGAAGATCGTTTTTCTAAGCAAAAATCGCTCTGAAAACGATTAGAAAAGCGCTTTCAAAATCGCTCAATAAATCGCTCAGCGCTTGTGAAAGCCCTGTCGATTTTTTTATGTGAACAAGGCCTAAAAGATTATAATAAAAATTTGCAGTAAAATGTTTTATACTCTAGTTTGGCAGTGATACTGTGTTGGTAGAGCGCTGTGAGCCAGCATTGTGAGGAACCAGTTACACATCTTTAGCAGCAGACACATTGTTGAGTATACAGTATATCTGTATGAATGCCATACTTTGAGGAATGATTCCCAAGTGTGGCAATCTCTATTCAGTACTGTAAGCAGTAAAAACTCGTGGACCCCCCTACCCACCAGGCTCGTTAGAAGCTGGAGCTGTGTTTGTATATGCCAGTGTAATGCTGCCAGGGTAAATCCTCCTGTGCAGGTACATGAAGGAATCAGAAATGATACATCAATTTGTTTCCTAAATGAAAAACGCCTTCAGTGATTTGAGACTCAGCTGTAGAATGGCAGCCAATTTTTTAATGCTCTTTTCAGATACAAAGGCTGAGTAACCGTTTCTAGCTTCCTAGACAAATGGAAAGCTGTTCAGGAATTTCCAGACATGAGAAGATTGATATGCTGGTCAGAAAAAATAAATAAATTTGAATGTTTTTTAGGAAAAAAAAGAGGAAGGGGAGGAGAATTACAATTCATTTGTTCATAAAGTTGTAACCGTGTGTTGTATTATTTAGGAAAATAAAGTTCTAGAGTATTGGAGCGTGTAAACCTACTAAAAGTTTAGGTTGGAGCTCTCTTAAAGAGGACCTCCAGCCTAAACAAACATGCTGTCATTAAGTTACATTAGTTATGTTAATTAAAATAGATAGGTAATATAATCTCTTACCCACACTGTTTTAAAAGAACAGGCAAATGTTTGATTTCATGTTGGCAGCCATCTTTTTGTTTGAAAGGAGGTGACAGGGAGCATGAGACACAGTTCCAACTGTCCTGTGTCTTGAGCACCTCTCCCAGTTGCTAGGCAACGTTAATAACAACATAGGAAATCCCATCATGCTCTGCACAGCATCAGGGAAAAAAAGCCCAGGCTTTTTTTCTTTGATGGGTGGAGCTTAGCTAAAAATGCAGCTAAAAATTATGCTTT
Organism: Hyperolius riggenbachi; assembly: GCF_040937935.1. Classification (NCBI taxonomy): domain Eukaryota; kingdom Metazoa; phylum Chordata; class Amphibia; order Anura; family Hyperoliidae; genus Hyperolius; species Hyperolius riggenbachi. Next base: position 482,857,179 of record NC_090647.1, on the reverse strand, counting down.
GGCTTCTACAGCAGCTCACAACCGCCTCATTCAGCTATACATTATCCACCAAGCATACTGGACACCTAAGTCCATGTTTATTAAACAACTGCGAGGTGATGCAAATTGTCCCAAATGTGGAACCATAGATGCAGATTTTATACATCTTATATGGCTGTGCCCTGCTGTGAGAAATTTTTGGTCTCAGGTGACTCAAACCTTATCCACAATATCTGGTTTTTCCATGAACCCGGATCCCAAGTTCTGTTTGTTTGGCTTTATGGAAGAACTAGATGGCCAACATTATCACAGAATATTCATTAGGGAAGCACTATTTCTAGCCAGAAAAGCAATAATCCTCAAATGGTTTGCACCGGATCCACCTGTGCTGGAGCATTGGAAAAAAATTGTCCTCGAGGTTATTCAATTTGAGAAAATTCTCTATTCCCATCGTAAATGTACACAAAAGTTCTCCTCAATTTGGCAAAATTGGTTAGATACACAATCCACAGTAGTGTAATTTCATTCCATAGATACCTGTGTTTGTTATTGATTCTGGCCTGGATCCTCAGAGTCCACATCTAATTTGCCCAAGAACGCAATGTTACTGTTAAGATGTGACACGTTGTCACGTCCTGGTTTTTGTTCTACATTCCATGTGATTCGTGTCAATATGGCATATTAGCTTTATAGCCCCATAACTCTCACTTTTAAGTTGCATAACAGCATAATGTAAGAGAAATTTCTCTTCTTTATTCTTCTGTATATATTTACATGTAGGAGCTAATTATAAGGTTTTGAAGATATATTTTAACGTCTCTCCTATGATGTCTACCTAGTTTTACGAGTATTAAGACATGTACAATCAGAGCTATGTAATCTGCTATTATATTGTACTAAATCATCAAAGTATGTATGTAATCCTTTTATGCCATTATCAATAATAAAACAAATTTAAAAAAAAAAAATGAAGCTTTGGTAAGAAAAACAAAGTTCTGATGCTGTGAAACTGTTAAAGAAACACCAATCCTTTTCAGTTCTGCTGAGTAGAATATTTAGTCCGGAGGTTCTACTGTATACTGGGATACTGTAGGGGGGTCGGGGGAAAATGAGCTGAACTTACCCGGGGCTTCTAATGGTCCCCCGCAGACATCCTGTGTTGGCGCAGCCACTCCCCAATGCTCCGGCCCCGCCTCCAGTTCACTTCTGGAATTTCTGACTTTAAAGTCAGAAAACCACTGCACCTGTGTTGCCATGTCCTCGCTCCCGCTGATGTCACCAGGAGTGTACTGCGCAGACACAGACCATACTGGGCCTGCGCTGTGCGCTCTTGATGACATCAGCGGGATCGAGGACACGGCAACGCAGGCGCAGTGGTTTTCTGACTTTAAAGTCAGAAATTCCAGAAGTGAACCGGAGGCGGGGCCGGATCATCGGTGAGCGGCTGCGCGGGCACAGGATGTCTGCAGTGGACAATTAGAAGCTCCGGGTAAGTTCAGCTCATTTTCCCCCGACCCCCCTACAGTATCCCTTTAAGTTATGTGCAAATGTAATTAGTAGCGCTCAGGCAGTGATTCTTTAAACCGCTTGGGGGTCTTCCTTGGAAATCATCACTTCAGATAAAACACAAATAAAGTAACCCTGTTGCAGCAGGCTTTTTCCCTCAGTAGATCACACCAGCTAAGGTGGGGGAATGGGAGATTGGACCACCACCTTTTATCCAAACACTCTCTCTCCCTCCACCCCAACGCTCCCCTAGTCACTGTATCTCAGTGCATTGTATTGTATTGTATTGTATTGTGCATTGTACCGTGCATTGCTAGGTTTGATCAGCCTCTTATGCAACAAAAGACATCTCCACTTCTCATGTTTAATAGCAAATATATGTAATGCACCTAAATAAAAACTTGTAATAAATGCAGGCAAGTGTGTATCACCGATCCCCCAGTCTAGGCTGCGACTTAGATTAGTCTACGCACAATCGGAGCCCTCCATGCTGCTTCCTGACTCTGCCCTACCAGTTTCATCACCATTGTGACTCATCGGGGGCTTTGGAGCTTGCGTCGTTAGGGATTTTGATATAGGACTCTCCTTATTTTGATATAGGGCTCTACTTATTATGTACTGATTTCAGCTGGCTGCATCTCTGCCAACACTAGCTATAGTAGGCAAGCCCCAGTTCACCTACATGCTCTACAAGAGTTAATTGGGTGATGCATCAGAAGCAAGTAACACAATTCACCATTATGCCTTCCTGCAGAGCCAGGAAAAAGAGAAAGCCCACGCATTAAGGTAGCCATACACTGGTCGATTTACCATTAGATCGACCAGCTGACAGATCCCTATCTGATCGAATCTGATCAGAGAGGGATCGTATGGCTGCCTTTACTGCAAACAGATTGTGAATCGATTTCAGCCTGAAACCGATCACAATCTGTGGAGCTGCTCCTGCCGCCTTTGCGCTCCCCCCCCCCGTATACATTACCTGAAGCTGGCTCCCGGGTGTCTTCTCCACGCTGCACCGCACCGATCTGTTCCGGCTCCATCCTGGCGCTTCCTGTGTCACTCCGTGACCAGGAAGTTCAAATAGAGCTCCCTCTATTTGAACTTCCTGGTCACTGCAGTGACACAGGAAGCTCCGGGATGGAGCCGGAACAGAGCGGTGCAGCGCGGAGAACACGCCCGGGAGCCAGCGTCAGGTAATGTATACCTGATCGGATCGGCCGCCGCTAGCGACGCGCACCCTACCCGGGGGCGATCGAGGGTAATTTCCCGCACGGCGCGATCGACGGACCGATCCGATTTCGGGAGGAAATCGGCTCGGCGGGTGCGTTTAGCGCGAACGATTGGCAGCAGATTCGATCTCAGGATCGAATCGGGCCAGTGTATGGCCACCTTTAGCCTTGAGTGCAGCTAAAGATTTTAGGCAGATTAAATCCAAATGTGACAACCTTAACTTTGTTTTGCACTATGCCAGAGAGTTTTATCTAAAGTTGATTATAAAAGTAGAAATCTCTGTAATTGAAAGTCTGTACATAGGCACAATTACTGTCGCCTGCAGGGGTTAGGACTCAATTCTTGTGGCTAAGTTCTGTGCAGACACGTTGCTAGTCTGTAGGCTCACAATGCGTTCTGTTGCTGTGGAGTGGTGCTGACAATGCAGTGTGTGAGTGATTGGCAGGGAGTGGACAGGGTGAGTAGGAGAGCAATAGAATTTGCCTGTGCTCATCAAAGACAGGCCAGTAATCGAAATCTCTTATCACCGCATGGGGGGGGGGGGGGGGGGGGATGCCGGGAGAACGTAGCCTAGGGCCAATTTAGGGGAAAGCCAGTGAACATATCTTTATTTTTTGGGGATGTGTGGGGAAACGCAGACACAGGGACAGCATACAAACTCCTTGCAGATAGTGCCATAGCTGAGATTTGGCTTGGGGACAAAGCGCTGCGAGGCGAGAGCGCTAACCACTACGCCACCGTGCTACTATATTTCCTGGTGTTTTCCTTATGTGACTTTAGTGCTCCCTTTGGAGAAAGTAATTTCTTTTACGTACATTTTCTTATAATATTGTGACAATATTATTTTGGATGAATTTTCTAGCGACTGTCTGTTATCTTTTCTGCAATGTGGCAGAGTGTAATGCGCTGGGCCATGGCTTCCAGATCATTAATAGCTTCTCCCGGCTGTATGGAAAGCTGCCAGGCTGAGATTGCCGGCTGTTGATGTGCGTGGTGTCAGCTCATAGTAATTGCCCTCTCACTGACCATTGTGTTTGTAGTGCAATAATCTGAGGATGGTTATTAGTGTGTATCCTGCAGTGCTGACTGACAGGGTCACATGATCCAGCTAACGAATTAACGAATGCGAACGCCACCTCTGCTGACAACATAGCAGTGTAATTAGCAGGTGAGATCAGATAAAGGAATCAAGCAGAAATAACAAGGTCATTTTTCATTATGTAGGTTAGACATTTTCCCGTATAGCTCTGTAATGGCTTCATAACTTGTCATAGTTACAGAGTAATGCTTTCTTACAACTGTATATTAGCCTCAAAATGTTCTAATTATCACGCACATAATAACAGTAATACATTGTATAATGATACATTGTTAACCATTGAATTAGTCATTGTTAAATTCAGATAACTCACTATTACAATACACCTGTAGCTATGGAACAAACAGTACAGAGTGGAGGATCAGGTATAAAGCCATTGTTTTGTTGATTTCTTGTTACCTATATGGTTAGGGGTTGCATTTTAGGTCTCTTTTAGTCCCCAGTACTTTCCTAATGGTTCTGGTCCACCCTGAGGTGCTCGAGTGTTCTGTTGCAGAGCGGGAGCAAGAGAGGATTCTCACACACTCCGGTTACTTTTCAGACAGCTGATGTTTTACACTCTGCCACAGTCAGCATATTAACCGCTTAAAGACAACTGGATGGATATATTTGTCCAGTGTAATTGTGGAGAGTGCACCGACAGTTTGTCACTAAATGAGGCACATGTGGTATAATTTTAAAATTCTACATGTATTGTAGAATACATTTTGGTGAGTCTTAAGGGTTGTACCCTCAACGCATAATAAATAGGTAGGGACAAACTCAATCAAACATAAAAAAAGTCATTTTCAAAATTATGATCGAACTTGGAAAAGTTTTAGCAAAACAACAAGAGACATATTTGGTATCATTTTAACCATGATAAGTAGTAGAATAGAGTTTTAAGAGTTGTGGGTTGAGGCCAATGTTTTTTGTGTTTTTTTTTCTGTCACAAACTTTATCCAAAGAAATTAAATGTTCACATATTCTGTACTAAAATAAAAGATTTGTAAAATGAAAACAAAGTGACAAAATGTGAACAAAAAACATATATTGTCATCTTAGGAACCTGGCTTTTTAAATATGTATGCCATGAGGGTATATTACTGGTATTTTTGCAAATAAGGTCTTGTAATCATTGATGGTGTAACAATGAGAAAGCAATACACAACAAAAAAAAAAAAAAAACAGAAAAAGGATACCTTTATTTCCAAATACAATATTGTCACCATACATTGTACTAGGAACATAATCTAAATGCTGCAATGAACAGGATGGATAAGCAAATTTGTGGGTTTAACTTATAGTTGGCATTGTTGGTTGTAAAGCTATAATGGATGTAAATGGAGAAATAATGTGTTTTTTTTTTCTCCCTTTGTTTTCCCTTTAAAATGCAAAGAAAATAAGGTGATTAACAAAATTATCACAAGCTAAAAGCCTAATTTGTCCTGACAAAAACAATATATAGATCATTTAGGTGTGATAAGTAGTAATAAAGTTGTTGGCGAATGAATGGGGAGCAGCACTAATAAGTAAAAATTGCTCTCATACTTAAGTGATTAAAATAACAATCCCCTGTGACTGATGGAATCTGCTGCTGCCCGACGCCGACTTCACTTGTATTGGGGCCCATATTAGATTGTACAGTAGTGGACAGAGGAAAAGACATTGCTAACAACTATTTCTCTTCCCTGTGTTGCCCTGCCCTATTACAGGTGTTCTCACCTGTTATAGTTGTCTTTTTATGATTCAGCACACTAAAATTTTAACTGACAATCCAAGTCCATTGTTCTCCTCTTTATTCCATCAGTAAGAAGCTTCTGCGTTGTGTGCTGAGCCGTTGTTCCTCTCCCCAGAGACAAAAACAGCTCAGCTTTAAGTCTAGTGACACTTCTGTATAGGGGCCCCAACACTGTTGTCCGCAGGATCGAGTTCGCCAATATTCAGCTAAGATTGTGCATGCGTTCAAACCTGGGGCAATCACTTTTTCTTAAAACACAATATAATGCCTCCCAAAAGATGGTTTTCAATGGTAGCACAGCAGGGAATATGAATGATAAAAAAAATATATATTCTGAGATAATACCAGTAATGCTGTTTTGATGTTACAATAACTGATTTAACGAGGGGAAAAGTTTAATACATTCCAGAATTCTGTGGCTTTCCAGCACCTCCCTATGGTTTTCTGTCTCTGTAAGTTTATCTCAGAACTAGACGTTAACCCAACCTTCACCCTATGGTGTCCTCTTCTGTAGGATGCCTCAGTGATCAGAAGAGAAACATCATTGTGGACATGAGGATGTCAGAGGGAGGAGGCGTTAATAATTAACATCCAGCTTCAAATTGAATTACTAGTAAGAGAATTTTGCAGAGCTTTGCTGCACCAACTGCAAGGGCAATTTAAAGGGAACCCAAGATGAGAGGGATATGGAGGCTGACATGTTTATTTCCTTGTAAATAATGTACATTGCCTGGCTGTCCTGCTGATGTCTCTAATACTTTAAGCCATAGACTCAGAACAAGCATGCACATCAGATGTCAATGACAAAATCTGACAAGATTAGCTGCATGCTTGTTTCAAGTGAGATTTAGACCCTGCTGACCAGAAAGATCAGTAGGACTGCCAGGCAACTGGTATTGTTTAAAAGGAAATAAATATGGCAGCTTCCATATGTCCATCACCTCGAGTTATTTTTAAAAAACAGATAACCCTAATAAATCCACTACTCTGGGATACATTTATCATACCTTGTAGTGGCTGTTAGATTCTCTTTCAAGCCCCATGCACACACTAGTCCATCGTCCTCTGAAATGAACGAAAAATTATGCGACGCCCGGGTATGTCACAAATGAAGGCACTACGACACAAAAAGACACTGACAGACAACAATTGATGACTGTTTAGACCAATCTGTCCTGGCTGGTTTATTCCGGGGATAATTGAAGTTAGTCATTTGAAAGCATGTATAAACGATCACTTCATATAAATGATCACTCTGTTCGAAACCCTACTGTGGCTTGCTACCATTTTCCAGATCCTCAGTTTTGAGCTTCAATTAATGATCCAATTGCTAGACCATCATTGTTCTGTTGTTTTATTCAAAAGTGGCATTTTGCCGCTGATTATTAGTTTGCTAATGACGGTGGTCTGGCGTGTACAGTTACACATTAGAGGAGCGGTAATGCTCAGCTATATAGTGGAGTTCGTGTAACGTCCAGTATGTTTGCAGACCAAGGGTTTGCTAAATATTTTTCTGTTAGTATAAGGCCATGTAAGGTTGTGTAGCATCAATCGATGCAACGCTAGTGGTACAATTTATTCCCAAGTTTATTTATGTTGAAATCTAATTGAGATTGAGTGGACAAGGTGGTAGACTGACTGCACCACCACTACCTAATTGATTTCTGATCAGGGCTTGAGCTATCGTTTAACAGAATGTGGACTTTTATGGATTCATGTATAGTTAGATTTACTGGACTTCACTGTGTTCAGGTTTGTCCGTTGTGCTTCGAGGACACACAAACCAGACCTGCGGATTCGGTGCCATAGAATGGCATGCATCCACTCCCAAGTGCAAGGGGCACAGTGGACACTCTGGCATGGTGTGAAGGGAGCCTATAACTGCAAAATTGGCGTCCTAATTGGTCATGTGCTCAATCTTCTTTACAGCCTACCAGTTCAGCCAACAACCTATAAGTGGCACCCAGTCATTAGATCTCTCATTATAAGTGTAAAACACAGGGGGCCATATGCAATTTACTTTTATTTGGCTAGTTCTCCTGGTTTGTTTTTTTTATAAAGTTTAAGTTATGTCACAATTTATGCTGATGATTTTTGTTTCTAACATAAAGGTGGCTTTTTGCTACAGTGTGTACTTTGCACTTAAAATTGAGAAAACATAAAAAAAAAAAAATTAAATTGTAAAAAAAATAGGCAGCCATCCACTATAAGTAGCCACATGTGCCCCCAGCATTAACCCCTCCTATAGGTAGCCAGGTGTGCACCCAGTATTAGGTTTCCCACAGAATAGATAACCAGATTCCCCCCCCCCCCCTCCCAGTACAGGTAACCAGATGAGTGCCCAGTATCAACACCCCTTATAAATAGCTAGACGTGCCCCCCAGTATAAGGCCCCCACTTTAGGTAGCCAGATGTGCCCCAAGAATTAGCTCCCCCTATAGGTATCTAGATGTGCCCCCCAGTATTAACTCCCCCCTAGGATAGACAGTCAGTCGTGCCTCCAGTATTAGGCCCCCCCATATAGATAGCCAGATGTGCCATTAGGTACCCCCTCCATATAGCCTGATGTGTCCCACACTTAAATTCCCCCCCCCCCATACCAGATGTGCTTCCAGTATTGCCAGCCCTCTTCCCAGTGTGCCCCCCTACTATTAGGCAGCCCCCTCTTATTTGCCAGCCCCCCACTTGCATTAGGCAGCCTCCCATGCCCCTGTCAGCCCCTGTAAAGAAAAGCATATCTCACCTCCTGGGATCTAGTGGCGATTGTGCAGCAGGAGGAGCTGTTCGCAGCTCTGCAGTCAGCCCTGTACTGCCGTATACACCGGGTCCCAGCTTGATGATGTTGTCAAGCTGTGACCTGCTGTATACTGCAGTAGGGGGCTGACTGCGGAGCTATAAGCAGAGGATCCTGCTGACGGGCGTGCGCCCGATCAGCCACAGTACTGCTTCTGCTAAAAATCGTATATCTACGTCCTCGTGGCTTGGATGAAGTCACAGAGAACGTAGATATACTGTAGTGGCGATAAAAGTGGTTAAAGTGGTGTAAAACTTTTTCTTTGCTCTAAAATATTGACAGCCTTAAACCTACTACCATTAAAACATTGTAGAATAACAGCATTTGAATAGTTAAACACAGCATTTTGTTCTTCAGTGGAATTTTCCTTGCTTTAGTGGACAGCTTCTGGCAGCATCCAAAGAGGTGGTATCATTATCTTTTGTTTACATCCCTTTGTCAGATACATTTAGTAAACATTAGTAAACTGCCAAAACTGAGCTGAGGAGCAGAAAGAGCTGAGAAGTGATCACTAGATAGATTTTATTATATACTGTAAATATAAAATGCAATGGCAGCTTTTAGAGGAGATAAACTGTACTTTGGGAACTTGTAATTTGTAGTCAGACCATATTACTTGTGCACAAAAGCAATTATGACAACTGTATGAGTAATACAAAGTAGGAAAACACATTTTCATTGAATTTTATGTTAGAGTTTTATCCTAACTAGATGAAGCTATGTATGTTTATATTCATAGGGCAGTTTCTAGGCTAAATTGCACCCAGGGCAAGTGTGTAAAAATGTATTTCCACAGGCATGTGTATATCACAGTTCACATTCAGGTCTTTGGCCTGGCTTCACTCCAACTCTTGTGGAAACAGAGGAATTGTGATCAGGTGTAACAATTACAATCCATTATGTGAAACGATAAGGAGAAGTGAAGGTTATTTGACTTATGACTCAGGTGTCACAATGAGTACCCCCCAGAGTGCCATGCAGTTTCTGCTTCCTCAGGTCCGGTTACTAAGATTTGCGTAGCTTGCGGTAATTGGTGCACTCATTTTAATATTGCTGTATACAAGGTCAGCATATTGTGATGTCAGGAAGCCCAAGTGTAACATCAAGCCAAACATCTGTGTACAAAGGAATGATGAACAGATCCTAAAGGACAGCTGAAGTGAGAGGGAAACTGAGGCTGACCTATTTAATTCTTTGTAAACAATGCACAATGCCTGGCTGTCCTTCTGATCCTCTACCTGTAATACTGGGTACACACTATGAGATTTTATGGCCAATTTACTGTCAGATCGATTATATCCAACATGTCCGATTTGCTTTCCGATCGATTTCTGAGCATTTTCTGATCGATTTCCGTTAACTGTAATAGGAAATCGATTGGAAAATGCTCGGAAATCGACCGGAAAGCAAAACGGACATGTTGGAAATAATCGATCTGACAGTAAATTGGCCAGAAAATCTCATAGTGTGTACTCCCCATTATACTATTAGCCATAGACCCTGAACAAGCCTGCAGATCAGGTGCTCTGACTGAAGTCTGACTAGATTACCTCCATGCTTGTCTCAGGTGTGTGATTCAGACCTTCCTGACCAGAAAGATCAGCAGGATGCCAAGTAACTGGTATTGTTAAAAAAAATAAAAATAAATAAATCAATATGGCAGCTTCCATATGCCTCTCACTTCAGATGTACTTTAAAAGTGTGTCCCTTACCGATTTGTTGAAGGAGGCAGCCACGTTCGATTACCATGACCTGGTAAGTGACAACATAAGAAGTAGAGTTTATACTGGAGAGGAGTCCTCAATAATTGCAGTATTTGTGAGAAGAATTTCATGACTAGAGACATCAGATTCCCCAGCACTAAGCTGTGATAACCTGAAAAGGGCATCTCATTTCTAAACACTTAGAATGTTTATGGAAGGACCGAGGCCTCAGCTCCATGTATTTGCAAGTTTATATGCGACTACATAGCTGTTTGTGCACAAGTAGTCATAACTTCATCTTTCTTGAGGACTTGATTTTTTTTTTACTTGTGTGCCTATTCATTGTGTGGAACAGACCCCAGTTGCCCAAATCAACTCAATTCTTCTTTCTTAACTTGCCCCATTTTCATTGGCTCATACCGTGGACCAAGGGCGGGAGCTTCAAAGATGCTTTCCTCTGAGATACTGTAATTACAGCGTCGGACTTGCAGCAAGAGGTGGCGGATGTCTGGCGGCTGATGGCAAATTATTCAGGGGTGCCAGCTGCAGGGCACTTTGGACTGCTTGAGACAGAGCTTTGGAAGTCTCCTTATTAAAGTAGACCCCTAGATGCAGCAGTGGAAGACAGCGATGGATGTTTGGCTGCCGCACACACATCTCTGGCTAGCGAGGCAGCAGTGCTGTGATGCTGAAGGACAGCACCTCAGCACAAAACATCACTCCCCATTGCCCAGGATATGGGAGCATTGCTCAGGCATTCACCTGAGTAATGCTCCCTAATAAGCGGCCATCACACAAGTGAAACAGGCAATAGGATTTGCCGGTAATTCTCGCGCGATGGCAAGGTGATAAGGAGCTCACATTTCCAAGCTACTTCTCACCTTGAATACTATATGGCCCATTGACTCTATGCTTACCTTAGACTTTGTCCTAATGTAACTGTTTTCATATTTTGTTGAATTCTGATTTATTTGCAAAAAAAGAAAAAACACTTAGCTATAAATGGTATGCTTGTGTGCACCATTTGTATACAGGCTTTAAGAGGTTATGGAACAGTGTATGTGGACAACTTCATGTGCATTAGAGATCAATGACTTCTACATGATTGACCGTTCCGCCTGTATTCATTACATGTTGTTAATAGTGCTGTCTAGATCAGGCATCATATCCTGAAGACCCATTGGTCGATAGTTATAGTGGAACCCCAGCCTAAATGTTATGCATCTTAGAGTTGGATGGAGTATGAACAGTTTGCAACCTCTGATGTCTGGTTTGATTGTTTTCAATATTCTGGTTGGAGAAATTTCTTTTCAAATCCTGTCACAATGATTGGGTCATCGGAACTGAAGTCTCTCCGACAGGAGCATAAACTGCATGTAGATAAATAATATGTAAAAAAACATGACTACTAGTATGGGAAAGGTTTAGAGGATCAGTAAGGACTTCTCTGCAAGCCTTGTCTCTGTTTAATAGAATTCTAACACTTACAAAACATCTTGTTCAATAATTATTAAATCTGATGAAAATCGGTACCACCAAGTGCATGCCCGATCGATGACGCAACCAAGTTTGGCCTGAGCATGTTGATCTGACATGCTGCTAGATGTAGGGCCTTCACGGTCGATAGGGTGCGTGGCAGCAACGGGGAGCGATATTGGGATGAACGTGATAAAACCCCTGGTAAACCACCTCCACCCGGTGCCCAGTGCTCTATACATTACCTGTCTGTGTCCACCACCAACTCCGGGCTGGCTCCGCCCTCCATCCTTACACGCATCCTGTGTGGTTGCCAGCGTACACTTGACATCACACATGCACCCACGTTACTCTGGCAACCACGTGGGGCGCGTGTATGGATGGAAGACAGCCCAGAGCCAGCGGCGGACACGGGCAGGTAATGGATAGTGCGCTGGACACCCGGGGTGGGCACATTTTAACATTGTGGGGCAGCATCGGGCCAGCAGATCGATTTCAGCATGAAATTGATCGGGAATTAGTCTGCAGTGTATGGGCAGGCAACAGATCTCTCGCCGATCAGATTCGATCAGAGATAAATCAGTCTCTTGGTAGATCTGCCCTGACATTGTGAGATGTATGGGCACCTTTAATTGTCCCAGAGATAGGGTCACCAGGAACAGGAAGTAATTAGTCCGTCAACCCAATAGAGGGGTAAAAACGGCAATAAAACTAAAAAATGTTAGTCCTTTCCAGCATTATTCAAAACGAGATCTGGTTTTGTTTAGACTTGAGGTGCTCATGTCATTTTAGCTGTGGTAAATGTAGAAATTCCAGCATACTCTGTACACTGATGGTTAACAGGACTTTTTGGAATGTAACTATTGTAAGCTATATCTTCTAGTGTATGGAAATCAATATTTTAAGCTTGCTACGCCTGCAGTTCCTCAATAGCATACTTCTCTGTCTGAGCTCAGCTTTCTTTTGCAGGATCTGAAGGTGAAAGGACCCAAAGACTCCAAGGATCAGCCAACATCTGTGACCATGGAAGGTACTGATCACTCTTCTACCTGTCTGACATGTCCTCTTTGTGTTTTGTTGTCCAGTTCCTTCTCCCATTGTGTGATCTCCGTTTCTTGTTGTTTTTGGAATTGGGAGCATCTGCTGTTTTCGCTGAGCTCTTGTAGCAAATAATGTGTTTTTCAAGGTCACTTGTGCAGTTAGCAGCTATGATATTTCATGAGCACTGGATAATAGAGTGCTGATTATAACAAGTAATAATTACACAGAACTTCTTACACGCACCCTTTCAGTGACTGAGTTAGCAGCACCCATTACCAGAGGCTGCATCTGTTTTGTTGTTATGATTCATTTTAATCTTAATGCAAATCATAATGCAAACACCAATTAATAATTTAAATTGGATGCAGTTTCCTAATAATTTCCTACCTTAGTTCAACTTTTTACCCGCTACATAAATAAATAGAGAACTTAAAGGGAACCTGAGATGGGCATAAAATAACAAAATATACATACCTGGGGCTTCCTCCAGCCCCCTCCGGCCTGATTGCTCCCACGCCATCCTCCTCCGACTCCCCATTTGTCCGCCATTGGCCCCGGAAAGTCCTCCGGTCTGAGGCCAACTGCGCATGCGCAAAACACTCCCGGCCATTTGCGGGGGAACGAGGAGGCGACTGAGGGCGACAACGAGGGAGCGATCAGGCCCGCAGGGGCTGGAGGAAGCCCCAGGTATGTACACAGTTTTTTATTGCTCCCAATCTCAAGAACACTTTAATTCAATTTGACCATAAATATTGTCATGTAAACGCAATATAGTCAGGGATTGTTCCCTTTAGTTTTCCACAATCCCCTCCTCCCTTTCCCCCTGTCTTTGTTTGCCTGTTTGCAAAGTCCCATTCACAATGTGAGTATATGAAAACCATCTAATTTTTCAGACAAACAGATGATAAGGGTTAAAGAGAGTTGCTAAAGGACAGCAGAAGTGAGAAGAATATGGAGGCTGCCAATTTACCTTCTTTCAAACAATAACAGTCGCCTGGTAGCCCTGCTGATCTATTTGGCTGCAGTAGTGTCTGAATCACACCTGATTCAAGCATGCAGCTAATCTTGACAGATCTGACAATATCAGAAACTCCTGATCTACTTATGCTTGTTTAGGATCTATGGATAAAAGTATTAGAGGCAGAGGGTAAGCAGGATATCCAGGAAACTGGTATTGCTTAAAAGGAAATAAATATGGCAGCCTCCATATAACTCACTTTAGTTGTCCAATAAGAGAGAGCAGAAGCAGGGCTGTGGAGTCGGTAAAAATCATCCGACCCCTCAGTTTATGAAACCTCCAACTTCGACTCCAGGTACCCAAAATTGTTCCAACTCGACTCCTCAGTCTAATTTTTTGCGAAGGCTATGGATTTGGTTCAAAAATCATCCCACTGCTCAGTTTATGAAACCACCGACTCCGACTCCAGGTACCCAAAACTACTCCGACTCCACAGCCCTGACCAGAAGTGAGACTAGTGGTGCATTCCTCTTTATCCGGAGGCTCATCATGCAGGAATCATGGTCAGACACATCCTAGATATAAGGAAAACAAATTCTAGTAACGACAGCTATTGGATTTGGACCGGGAAAGCAATAAAGGTCCTATATGTGGGAACAGATACTTAAAGCGAAACAAGGATTTTTATCTTTTGTTTGGCACAATTGCTCAATTTTCTATCCAATTTTCTTTGCAATTGCCTTGATAACTACCCCCACTTTCCCAAAGTATCAGCAATTGCTCATTCCAGAAGCTGAGACAAAGCTGCACATACTGCATCCAACTCAATGTGAACTGCCTCTGCTCGTGGTAATCGTGTGGGCACAGGGGTATCTATTCCAAGCATGCAGACACTTTACAGCACAGTTCGACCTACCACTGTGTCATTTTCCTGGTTATTTCACTATCACTAGACATTACTTTGTATATAGCTGTGTAGTATAGGAAATTATGCCTGAATCTGTCCATTATCGGAGGCAGTTCTGTAGACCCTCTCCAGCATTGCAGCCTGATATTAAACAAAGCCCTGTTCATTGTTTTATCCCTTTCAGCTACATCGTTAAGTTGAATCTTTAATGACATCATTGATTCATTACTCTAGTATTGTAGGGGAAGCTTCTATTCTATCATGTATGTGCTTCTGCTGCTGCTATTGATTGCAGCACAACAGGGACAAGGCTTTTGTTGCGCTGCTGAGAAATGTGTGTGTGTGTGGGGGGGGGGGGCAGCGGGTAGAAGAGATACTATCTTCACTAAATCCCTCTTTAAAATGCCTACGGTGTCCACCTTGAGCACTCCTCTCCCCTGGCTCCTCCTGTTCAGCCCCTCCCACCCTCATTGCATGGAGTGCATGTCTCGGTGTCTGTAAGCCTTGCATGTTAGGTGACTGCTATTGTGCTGAAGCCAGCAGATTGGCTTGTGCCGGCTGGTGATGGGGAGTGGGACGAGACATGGCTGGATGCAGGGGCGATGGAAATTCTCCTGATCTTTCGGCTTTGCTGTAATTGCACCTATGGTAAAAATGGCTTTTCCCTTCTGCATGTTTGTAAGTGTGAATGTGCGTGCCTCTTGTATCTGCTAAAAGTCTGTGCAGCTGTCAGAGCTCTAACATCAGAGGTAGAGTAGATGCAGGTCTGACGATTGTAGTTACCTTTGATAATCCATCCTCTATTGGAACTTGTGTTTCATTGTTTGAGGTAGTGAGCGAGTCTGTTGCTTTGTAGCAATTTATCCCCGTTTCCTGCTGTCGGAGGTGAAGGCATTACTGGCTTTGTCTTTTAAACTGTAAGCTTCACTGCACAAGGCTTGCCTAGTCTGTTTTGTGCCTCCGCTGCCTCTATAAGTCATACTCCTTCCTTTCTTTCGTCTCTGGCTGCTCTTTTTCCTTTTTTTGATACATTGGCTTTGGATGGTACCTTACACTTCTCCTGGCATTCAATCGGCATCCTCCGATGTCTGAGACAGAGCAGGAGATTAGAGTTCTGTAAGGGCTTTGTACATATCCAGCTTTGTGTCTGTAGAGGGACAGAAGATGGATCTGTTGCTTGGTGGGATTTTTGGACATGCAGAAGATTAGCACATTGGGATTTAGATGAAGTCTCCTTGCTATGAAGTCTTCCCCGTGGAGAGGGGCGTTCCTGGCGGTGAAACTCTGACTTTAAGGCAAGCGCAAGGGAGCTCGGCGTATGGCTGGAACCTAGTTTTGGGGAGGGTCAGACACACTGCAGACTGATGCATTCAGGTCACTGGATGAACAATAGACATAGGTGACTGCTTGCCGTGGTGGCTGAACCAATGAGCTATGACCCTGGGGGGATAGAGGATGCCTTGTGACCTTGTGCAGGTCACCGATCCACCCGCTGCAGCTTTCTTTCCCTTAAGGAGTTGAAACATTTCATTCAGCAAATCCCAGTGCTATTTTGCTAAGAGAAGGGGCTGCTAACATGCAATATCTGCTAATTTTATTTATGGCTTCCCTGTCTACCGTAATTGACTTCATTCTACTTGAAGTAATGGCAGAGGAATTACAGTCCTGCACTGTGTGTGGATGTTTCTCTTCAGGGTTTCTCTCTGGTACAGTTTAATAGGCTATGAATATAATTACAAAATGATTGCTTCTACTCACATTACCGACTTGGGCTCAATTCGTAAAGAACACAGGTTGTTTTTTTTTTAAAGATCTCTCTCAGAATTGCCCAGAAACTCTTTATAAAGACCTTGTTCCAAAGTGAGGTTTTTAAAGGGGCACTGAAGTGAAATGAATATACTTATGATGCAATGAATTGTATGTCTAGTATGGATAATTAATAGCAGCAAAGAAAAGTCTCTCTGATTTGTATTTTCAGTTATATAGCTTTATTTATAAATTGCATCATTCTGTCATATTTGCAGTTTAGAAACCACACTCTGTATTTTAAGCTGTAAAACAGAGCAGAGCTAATGATCATTTGAACTTTCCTGCTGTAAAACCTTATCTCAAGTTGTCTCTCACTGTTTATTGGCTGTGTAAGGGCTTCAGAAAACAACTGTATTGATCCATTGGGTCGGATAGCTCAGAGAAGCTCTTTTGTATAGAGAACTCAAGTGTTTTAACTCTTCCTGTACTGGAAACTGAGCCCATACGTTTGTTATGGTCTGACAGACCGCTACTGGGAACCATCCGTTATCATTTGAAGCTTTTTTTAATAGTTGCGCTCGCAGACATTCTTGTCCTCTTTAAAATTCCGCCCGGTGGTTATGCAGACACGTGCAGCCGAGCTGTTTCAAACTGTTCACAAACATTCTAGCGTTAGCAAAGGGACTTGTTATGACAAGTGGATGTGCGATCTCCTGCTCCCTGGTATTATCACAGTCTCACCTGCACAAAAGACGTGTTAGTGGTTATAGGGCGCTGTTCAGTGCTGAAATTGGACTGGTTACATCCAGCGGCTGTAGCAGGCAGTGGAGATGTGACAGCGCTACTTAAAGCAAACCTCATGCGCAAAAAAAGTAGGATTTAATGATTGTATGGGTGGTACAGATAATTAATAGAATATTCGTAGCAAAGAAAAGTCTTATATTTTCAATTATATAGCTTTACTTATAACATTGCATCATTCTGTCACAGTTTTACAACCGCACTCTGTCTTTTATACTATAAACATAATGACCGTTTGAACTTTCCTGCTGTAAAACCTTCTCAAGCTGTCTCTCTCTGTTTATTGGCTGCGTAAGTACTTCAGAAAACGTCTGTTTTGACCCAGTGGGTCAAATAGCTCAGGGAAGCTCTTTTGCATAGATAACTGAAGTTTTTAACTCTTCCTGTACAGGAAAACAATGAGACTTTTCTTTGCTACTAATCTTCTGTTTCTTAGCTGTACTACACATACAATTCATTATATCGTAAGTTTATTTTCCCTTAAGTTTTGCTTTAAAAGAACTGTCATCTAATTGTATAACCTAGGTTTGAACTGGTTAAAAACAAAACAAAGAAAAACCCAACACATGGACACCGGGAGCCCAGTATCGTGTGATAAGGTCACTTGAATATGGCCGACTTATAAAAGTTATTCACACAATTGTGGGTTGCTGATGAGAGCAACCACTTTCAGTGCATGTGGAGAAGTACCGTCTCCACTCGGCCTTAATGGTCGCTGCTCCTGGAAAAAAGCGCTCTGTGTCCGTGGAGGCGCTATCCCTAGCTAAACACTGGGATCAATGGTTACTGAATCATGCGATAGGAGGCGCCCATATGGTATATATTAATCTAATATACAGTATATTAAGGTAAGAGTGTGAATTCTTACCTGTTATGAAGACTCAAGACAGGTAAAATTTAATCATTTATTTAGCACCTTTAACCTTGGCTTGTTCCTCTCTATGTTGTTACTTAGTGCCGGGTATGCAGTTGTATTATACGTAATTGACAGAGGTGGACCTGAAGGCATTTTTTTTCCGTTTTTGGAGTATACCTGTTGGGAGTTCCTTCTAATTTTAAGTCTGAATCTTCCTACACTATGAGGTTTTTTCTTCGTCACCCAATTTCCCCTTTCATTTCGTAAGAGTGGCTGTTTGCAAAAAGAACACATTTTCCTTCAAACTACTGAAGCCTAAGGCCACAGATGTATGCAAAGGGAGTTTCTATGCCTTAGTTCACTTTTAATTTTTTAACACATTCATTAGTAAATGAGTCTGTGAATATGCATTGAAAGTAAAGTTGCAGGCTCTCAGTCACTGGGGAGGTATGTTTGCTGTGGGAATTGCAGACTAGCCTGGGTGACGTGAGCCGTGTAGCTACGGTTACCATGTGACTCACTGGAGGTGGAGTTCAGATTGCCAGAGGGTGGAGGTGGGAGGAGGCTGCAGGCTACTGGCAATAAAGAGCAGGGTAGTCCTTATTCAACACAGCAAGTACCTTTACTTTTTGTTTTGCAGTTGCATCTCAAATGCATATTTATTTATTTTTCATTTTTTTGTAAAAATAAAAATTAAAAAAAAGTCTAAGCTCAGGGATGCATTTTTCTAACTAACCCCACCCTCTCCTAAACACTGTACCTCACATATTCCTAAAACCCACTTGCTATAAGTACCTGGACTCCTGACAGTCCATCAATGACATGACAATGACTTTGGGGCTTATTTACAGTTCTCTGTAGGCTTATAAAGATTAACCACAGCTTCTCACAAAATTCGGTTCTGGAAGGGGAGTGGTGCTTAAGCTACTCACCACATTCCTTTAGCCACTTACTGGAGGAGAGGACTCCTGAAATGATAGGTGGGTGGTCAGGAGGGTTCAAAGCTTCAGCATGTATATTTAGTACGAAACCAAGGGATTTGTGGGAAGAAAAAGAGACCAGGCTGACCCTAAAGTTGAAGGGCCTCATTGGGTATGTTGGGCAGTGGAGTTGTATGGTGTTGGGTGAGTCCATTGAGGAGGGAGGGAGGGTTGGGGATGGGTTTATTTAGAAAAAAAAATCAGTTAAAAAGGAACTCCAGTGAAAATGTAGTAAAAAAAAGTGCGTCATTTTTACAATAATTATGTATAAATGATTTAGTCAGTGTTTGCCCATTGTAAAATCTTTAAAATCCCTGATTTATATTCTGACATTTATCACATGGTGACATTTTTACTGCTGGCAAGTGATGTAGCTGCTGCTTGCTGTTTTGGCAGTTGGAAACAGCTGTAAACAGCTATTTCCCACAAAGCAACTGGGTTCACAGACAGGAAACTGCCTAGAGTACAAACTCAGAATTTCTTTGTGGGAGGAGTTTCACCACAATATCAGCCATACAGCGCCCCCTGATGGTCTGTTTGTGAAAAGGAATAGATTTCTCATGTAAAAGGGGGCATCAGCTACTTATTGGGATAAAGTTCAATTCTTGGTCGGAGTTTTTCTTTAACTTGGGCTTTAAAGCACATTGCCTGGCACGTTTTGTCCTAGTCCTGTATGTGCATGTGTGTGTTTGATTTGTAAACTCCTTGTGAAACTTGATACTTACTGAGGTCATGGTGTATGTCCAAAGGAAAATAAGGGGGCTCAACTGGACATTTTCATTTTATGTACTGGTAGATCTGTTTCAACAGATAATTGGGTGGCTTTTATTATTATTATTAATATCATTTTATTTGTAAACTGCCAACATATTGCTAAGTGCCAATCAGGTCAAATATGATGGAGAAATACCTAGGACCTTCTATGAGTGAACTGCCATTCCCTTCAGGTACCGAAAAGCCTGGATAAGAGGGTTAGATTAGATGTGTCTGTATTTAACTAAAGATTACCTCTGCACTCAGCTTATGGGAGTGATTACTGTAACCGACATGTACACATCCCTACAGACAGACTTCCTCTTCCCTGTGCGATGAGTGAGTTGGAGTTGTAGAGGTTGGAGTTGTAGAGGTAGGAGTAAAGATATAGCAGGCGTGCTTACCAGGGGCGTTGCTAGCCCCAAAGATCAGTGGCACGTGCCCTGGATCTCTGCTGTGGTGCCCTGGATGTCTGTGGTGCCCTGGATGTTGGAGCATGGGAGGGGATCCACTAGAGGGTCAGGGAATGCTATGGGGGGGTGGCCAGACAACCTGGCAGCAGGCTAGCCCACCCAGCAGAAAGCCAGACAAGCCAACACAGAAGCCAGGTATCTCTGCCTAGTTATGTATAAGTGACACTGCCTATTTAGGTGATATGCTGCATTTTTGTTTTGTATTAATAGAGAGGGGACTTCATCCAAAATTTTGCTGGGCAGGCCTATTGCTAGGTAGACCGCTGTTAAGTTCATGTAAATTTGGCCCCACCCATGACCACAGCTGGAGTTCTCAAAAGTGCCCCGGATCTCTTAGGATCCTAGGAACGCCCCTGGTGCTTACTTCCTGAACCAATGACTCAAAGCAAGGGATGAAAATTCTACACCACACAGAACATTTATATTGCTCTTTTCTCCTGGCAGACTCAAAGTGCCAGAGCTGCAGCCACTAAAGCACGCTCGGTAGGCAGTAGCAGTGTTAGGAAGTCTTGCCCTCCTTACTGAATAGGTGTTGGCTTACACCAAGTTGTACATTGCTGCCTTGGTTTCCAGCGAGTTTACTAGGAAGCTATTGCTCCTGCAGACCCAAACTGAATTGAGGGCATTCAGTTCCAAAATTTGCTTGTGTAGTGATGGTTATATATTCTCTAGATTTTTGTGCTAAATTGGATTAAAGCCTACCATTTAATAGATGCAATATCAGATTTCTTCTGATAAAAACTTGAATCTTGATAAAAACAGTGATTTAAACTTGACCCAAAAGGACGTTCTTTCATTGTTAGAGCGCGGCGGGGCTGCAATGCACACAAACCGCATAGCTTTGTATGGCATATAGACTATAGAGGACATAACTTGTGGGTCGCTACCTGGCTAAAATGGAGTGAGTCGTGTTATAAGCTGAAGAGGAGTCATTTTGGCTTGGATTTACACAATCCAAAATTGGGTGAATGTCAAGCAGATTTAGAGAGGAAGTTCCAGGGGAGGGGAAAAGCACCAGAGAAATCCTGTTTGCGAGTACGGGAAGAGATGATTTACAAAGTTTATGGGTAGACTGGAATCTGCCTCGTGATGCCGCATATGCCGCCTTGCCCCCCCCCCCCCCCCCCCTCGTGTCAATGTTCCCCTCCGTGTTGTACTTTACCTGTCCACTGTTGCCTGACGCCAGAGGGTTCTGTCGCATTTGTCACTCATCCCAATATCACATGCCATTACCACTGCGCGCCCGTTTGACCACAAGGGCCCGACATTTTGCAGCATTTCCAGTCGAATGCAGGGCCGGCGCGTCCACAGATGCAAAGGGCCGATTCCTCAGGGCCCCAGAGCCTGTGGGGGCCCCCCAAGGTGCACCCCTTCCCTCCAGCTATGGTAACCCATGACAGCAGGATGCTGTGTATTTTCTCTGTCCAGGAAAAGGAGAGGAATAATGGAAACCCCAAGAATGCTTTTTTGGGGACATATCGTGCACACCTATGGTATTGTGTGATGTGCTGGCAGACAGCTCAGGGGACTTGGTTGATTTGATTGCAAGATTGGTTGATTTGATTACAAGAGGGACATCAGGGTGCGCCCCAAAGTTACTTTTGCCCCCCATTGTAGCTAGAAACAGCCAATATGATACAATTTTGGTCGCAGCATCAATCGGGCATGCTCTTGGCGGCACCGATTTTTATCTGATAATAATTATTGAATCAGATGATGCATTGGCCGCCAATCAGGTGATGTATGGGCACCTTGGGTTGGGATAAGTGAAGTACAGGTATCTGGGAAATGTAGCAATGTATGAAGGGGGCCATCAGTGGCGACAAATAAAACTGAGAAAAATTCAGTGAAAGAGAAAAATTATCGAAAGGCAACCCAAACATGAAAGATAATTCCTCTGCATGTTTAGTTCATTCCACGGTTGAGGATTTCATCCTCCAGCTTTGCTATTTGACACCTCATAATTCTTTCTTTGAAGATGATCAGTATCTGATGAGCCGTATCGCCCAAATTCTTGCAGTGTGTTTTCTGTGATTGATTTTTTTATTGCGACGGCTGTAATTATAGAAGACCTAGGCATATACTGTGTTGTGTCTCTCCCTCCCCCTCATTGGCCTCTCTAATCATACTGTGATTACAAGTATTGCTTGGGGAAAGAAAGTATAATCAGGCTTTTTCTCATTAAGCAGCCCTGGTAAGAGGCTGGTTTCCACATAGAACAGTTCTGCAAATGAACTGCGAAGCGCTGGAGAATGTATTTCATGCTGTATGCGTCAGGGGAACAGACAGGAGTGATGTCACCACGCTGCATCTTCCAGACGCTGAGGATAGCAACAGCCCTCCTGAATACTACAGCAATGCCGCTTCTCTGCTGTGCTACAGCTACTTCCCTTCAGCCTGCTGTCTGATTGGTTCCTATTCCAGCAGGGAAACCAATCATCTGGCAGGGTGAGGCAAGCTGTAGTGGTATCTGAAAGAGGCTGCTATAGTAACATGTGGCCTCTACCTTTGGGCTGTAGAACTTGTATGCTTTAAGAATAACTAATAGAAGGTTCCACAGTCAGTTGCAGTGATTATCTGAGCCTGTTTAAACTGAATTTACCTAAAATTGTTAATCAGAAGCTCCTGTGTAGGTGATTTAAAATGCAATTATTCAAGCTAAATATTACATATCTAATATATATATATATATATATATATATATATATATATATATATATATATATATATATATATATATATATTCTGATTTATCACCAGGGAGCTTTCAGGCCTTAAAAGTGGCAGTAGCAGTTTTAAGTGTACAAGACCCTGACTGTGATAATGCTTATCTTGTGTTCTCTGTACAAACATGCCATTTTTATGCCTGCCACACACCATGCAATTTCCTGTCAGATAGATGGGTCACATCGACTATTTCCGACATGTCCAATCTGATTTCCGATCGTTTTTCTGATATATTTTCTGATCACTTCTATACAAAATCATTCAGAAAAAACTATCCGAATTCAGATCAGACCCTTAGGAAATATTTGGTTCAACTCTCCTATCTGATGCGATATTGCATGGTGTGTACCAGGTATTGCTCTAAATTTCTCACTCTAGGGTCATTAACTCTATTAGGGGGTTGGCCAAGCCGGCCCCAGCTCACACCAGCAGTTCTGCAGGTGGCACATTTGGTTGAAGTGCTGGTGCAGTCAAACTGGTACAGTGGTTTCAACACCACCACCAACAGACTAATCTGAGCATGTATCACCTAATTACCACCAGGGAATCCTAATTCACCCTCAGCCAAAAAATAATACATTATCTAATTTCACCTGTATTCATAAATTAACACATACATTTAATAGTAGCTTCTGCCTAACAAAAATTCAGCCCACACCAACCTAGCCCATGTTTACCTCAGCCTAACCTCTTCCCAGCCCATGCTTACAGCCCAGCCTAAGACTTAACCCAACCCATACTTACAGCCTGACCTAAGACTTAACCTAGCCCATGCTTACAGCCCAGTCTAAAACTTAATCCAACCAAGCTTACAGCCCAACCTAATACTTAATCCAACCCATGCTTACAGTCCAACCTAAGACTTAACCCAACCCATGCTTACAGCCCAACCTAAGACTTAACACAACCCATGATTACAGCCTAACCTAAGACTTAACCCAACTCATGCTTACAGCCCAACCTAAGACAACCCAACCCATGCTTACAGCCCAACCTAAGACTTAACCCAACCCATGCCTACAGCCCAACCTAAGACTTAACCCAACCCAAGCTTACAGCCCAGTCTAAAACTTAATCCAACCCATGCTTACAGCCCAACCTAATACTTAATCCAACCCATGCTTACAGCCCAACCTAAGACTTAACCCAACCTATGCCTACAGCCCAACCTAAGACTTAACCCAACCCATGCTTACAGCCCAACCTAAGACAACCCAACCTATGCCTACAGCCCAACCTAAGACTTAACCCAACCCATGCTTACAGCCCAACCTAAGACAACCCAACATATGCCTACAGCCCAACCTAAGACTTAACCCAACCTATGCTTACAGCCCAACATAAGACTAAACCCAACCCATGCTTACAGCCCAACCTAAGACAACCCAACCTATGCCTACAGCCCAACCTAAGACTTAACCAAGACAATGCTTACAGCCCAAACTAAAAATTAGTTCATGCCTAACATTAACTCTGCTCATGCTTGCCCTCAGCCCAACAATTACCCAGCTATTCCTCCTCCTCATTCCTTCAGTTGACTCCGACTCTTTGTGACTGTATGTACTTCTGCATGCCAGATGTGTCTGTCAATCACGGCTTCTTTCAGCTATTGCATAGGCATGTTCATAGCTTCACATATGCGGTCTATCCATCGTCTGTCATCCTCTTCTTCTTTTGCCCTCATTTTTTTCAAGCATCAAGTATTTATGCAAAGAATCCAGTCTTATCATCATGTGACCAAGGTACTTGTGCTTTAATAGCAGCATTACCCCAATATCACTGCACCAACTCAGCTCATCTCACCTCCTTTCAGACACAACTCTGCTGATTGAGTAGCATTCCTGTCAATCGGAGCACCCCAGAGTACTAGACGGCATCACTCAGGGTTAATGTGGCTGAACTCTCTAAATACATACAGGGTGCATTTCTCAGTTTTCCTTCTGTCCTGTGCAAGAGGTCAGGTCCACTTTAATACTTTTTTATAAATATAAAAAAATATATAGATAGATTTTTTTTTTTGAAATACAAAGAGCTAAAATGCTTTGTTTCTGTTAGTTCCTGGTAATACTTACTCTTGTTTTTGTTGTGTGAGTAGCACAATAGAAGTTCCCATAGAGGCTCAGAAAACACATAACCTTGAGAAATGTCAGGATCAAATGTACCGATGGAAAAAAATGCCTATTATATTTCAGTAAAAATAGCTTGTAAGCGACACCTTAAAACGCTGCGCGATGTGCCTATTGACTGATGTGCCTGTCACTTAAAGGCTTTTTGCAGCAGTAGCTCCTTTACAGCCTCCATGCCCTGCAGCATGCCTCCACCATCCCCCCTGGCACCGCAGAGCTGATATCTGATTATCAGCCTTCACTATTTCCATGGAGAGGTCGGGGAGTCTTTAGTCACTGCGGCTTTACATCTTTCTGCCATTTTGCCAGCTGATTTTTGCATTTTTCAATTACAGATAAGGACTGAACTGTACTGCAGTCAAATCAGCAAACAACATTTATTCTGCTTATCTATTCATTATTAATCCATAAACTCATTTTTCATTTTAGCTGTTTATTTTACTCATTTCTATATTGCCGATATGTTCTCTAGTGCTTTAGGACAGCAAATATAAATGCTCACACCGACCTCTGGCCATAAAGGTCAGTGCAGTGGTTGTTTGTATAGGTTATACTCTCTCTGAGCACTGTGTTACACATAGGTGCGTACACACATGCAATTTTGATTGGTCAATCATTTGCTTATTTTACCCCCTCCATGTAGAATGAGGGCAAAAAACTTTGAATACTGGGGGATATGAACTCTTGTGCTCATTTTTTAGAATAAAGAGTTAGGCTTTATTCACAAGTACATATGGTATGTATTCTATGAATAGCTGCTTGTTGCATATTTTGGTCTTCCATTTGGGGAGAGTACTGGGTAAGTACTCCATTTATTTATTTATAAAGCGCCAACATATTACGCAGCGCTGGACATTAGTTTAGGTTACAGACAATATTTAGGGGTGACATACAGCAATATGACAATACAGGAATACAACAAAAACCAGATCACACAGCACAGTATGAGTACAAGGTAATGTTTAGTCAGTCACTGGATGGGAGCATGGAGATTAGGCAAGTCGAGTTCACTCAGATCCATAGAATGGGTGTACGGTAATGGCGGTGCATGAACAGGTAGGAGACTCAAGGAGGAAGACCCTGCCAAAGGCTTACAATCTGGATTAAATGTGGATTTTCCAATGGAAAAGAGCTCCTAAATTCAGTCAGGAAGGGGTTATTCACAAACTTTTCATATGTTTCACCTTAACTGTAAGAAGAGCTAATGCATGAGAAAAAGAGATGAATCATGAGTTAAGTCAGTTAAAGAGACACTGAAGCGGAAAAAAAATTATGATGATATGATTTGTATGTGTAGTACAGCTAAGAAATAAAACATTAAGATCAGATATATCAGTGTAATTGTTTCCAGTACAGGAAGAGTTAAGAAACTACAGTTGTTATCTCTATGCAAAAAAGCCATTAATCTCTACGACTTTGAAAGTCGTGGAGAGGGCTGTCTTCTGACTTTTATTATCTCAACTGTTATTGAACTATTTACTTTTTCTCTGCCAGATGAGAGGTCATTAGTTCACAGACTGCTCTGAAAGAATCATTTTGAATGCTGAGTGTTGTGTAATCTGCACATATTATAGAATGATGCAATGTTAGAAAAATTACTATATACCTGAAAATAAAAATGAGAATATTTTCTTTGCTGCTGATCTTCTAGTAATCACCTCTACTACACAACCAATTCATTATATCATATATATTTTTTCGCTTCAGTGTCTCTTTAAGGAAAGAAAAACCATGAGTAAGGGCCTGTTTCCACTACACGCAGAGTGGATGCAGAATGGATGCAGAAAAACTGCCTCCAATGAATGTCTATGGGCCTGTTTCCACTAAACACAATTTTTCTGATGCAGATTTTCCCATAGGCATTCATTGGAGTCAGTTTTTCTGCATCCAATCTGCATCTAATCTGCGTGTAGTGGAAACAGGCCCTTAAAGAGACACTGAAGCGAAAAAAAATTATGATATTATGATTTGTATGTGTAGCACAGCTAAGAAATAAAACATTAAGATCAAATACATCAGTGTAATTATTTCCAGTACAGGAAGAGTCAAGAAACTCCAGTTGTTATCTCTATGCAAAAAAGCCATTAATCTCTATGACTTTCAAAGTCGTGGAGAGGGCTGTCTTCTGACTTTTAAGGCTGCATTTCCACTTGTGCGGTGCGGAATCGCCGGGAAATCACCGCAGACGAAATCGCATGCGGGTGCGATTTTGCATGCGTTTTTCCCCGCAATTTTGCATGCGATTTCGCATAGGGTAGTAGGTGGGCGATTTTAACCATGTCACTGCCTGTGTAAATTAACATTATCTCCTATGCGAAATCGCGGGGAGAAACGCATGCCAAAACCGCATGCGATTTCCCTATTAGATACATTGTATGCGATTCGCTTAGCGGTGTGCGGGGAGCGAATGCTGACGGCTCTGCCATGCAGATTTTCCCCGCACACAAAAACGCTCTGCACAACGCACAAGTGGAAACAGGCCCATCCACTTGTATTGGCTGTGCGAATCCGCATGCGGACAACGCATGCGGATTCGCTATAGTGGAAATGAGCCCTTATTATCTCAACTGTAAGTAAACAGTTTTCTTTTTCTCTGCCAGAGGAGAGGTCATTACTTCACAGACTGCTCTGAAAGAATCATTTTGAATGCAGAGTGTTGTGTAATCTGCACATATTATAGAATGGTGCAATGTTAGAAAACACACTATATACCTGAAAATAAAAATGAGAATATTTTCTTTGCTGCTAATCTTCTAGTAATTATTCATAGTACACAACCAATTCACTATATCATATTTTTTTTTCGCTTCAGTGTCTCTTTAAAGAGGAACTGTGACCAAGGATTGAACTTCATCCCAATCAGTAGCTGATTCCCCTATTCCTATGAGAAATCTTTAACTTTTCCCAAATAGATCATCTGGGACATGTGTATGGCTGATAATGTGGTGAAACCCCTTCCACAATGTTATGTCATGACCTAGGTCCTGACATCACAATGTGGGTAGTGATGTGTGCAAGCTCACGCCTGCATAGGCGAACTGCTCGCAGCGAATAGCTATGGGCAGGCTGGCCCTGTATGACTTCTGTGTCGCAATGTCCCACAGTAGTATGCATGCCCTGGCCCGGACGTGTTCATTAGTACACATGCCCTGGCCCGGCAGTGCGCGTCCTTAATTGCCTGTCCGGGCACGCTTTGCACAGGAGCGTGATGTCACGAAGCGTGCCCAGCCACAGGCTTGCAATCAAGGATACGCACCGCCGGGCCAGGGCATGCATACTAATGAACGCGTCTGGCCCAGGGCATGCATACTACTGCGGGGCATTGCGACCCGGAATTATTACAGGGTCAGCCTGCCCATAGCTATTCATCAGCGATCAGTTCGTCACCATCTCTAACTGTGTCTAACCTTGTGGCATTGTGGGAAATAACCACTGTTTCCAACTGGCAAGCAACCAGTATCTCCCTCTGTGCATATGTACATGTATATATATATATCGCATTGTTAGGCGGCGTGGTTATAGATAATGGCAGTCAGTGCTCGGGACTGAACTTTTTTTGTTGGTCAAGAGGATATATTACTGTTATTTTTTAAATTATTGCTCTTGTAAATAGTGATGGATGCAAAACTGAAATAATGCACCCTTATTTGCAAATAAAATATTGGCACCATACATTGTGATAGGGACATCATTTAAATGGTGTAATAACTGGGACAAATGGGCAAATAAAATAAGTGGATTTTAATTATGTTAACATGTATTATTTGAAATGTATAATGGCCGAATACTGAAAGAAAATATTTTTTCAAAAATGTTTATTTTCCAGTTAAAAAACATTTAGAATAAAACAATTCTTGGCATAATAAGATACAGATCATTTGTTGTGATAATTAGTGATAGAGTTATTGGCGAATGAATGGAAGGAGCGTTAAAAGGTGAAAATTGCTCTGGTGCTCAAGGGGTAAAACCCCCTCAGTGGTGAAGTGGTTAATTGTCTCTTTATGTTCTTTTTCTGGGTAAAACAATTCCTAGAGCTGAGCTTCCGCTGTGTATTTAGCTTGTTAGTTTGGTAGGTGGTGACCTCAGATTAGACCTGTCTGTAGCATTTTATTTCTGAAATGCAGATATACCTGTGAGTAGAGCATTTGATAATTCCTGAAAAAAAGGACTTTCCTTTATTCCAAAACCAAGTTCACTTTCTGAAGCTGCAGCTTTTTCCCTTCTCCCCAGTCTGACTATCTGTCCACCACTCTTATGGACAACATCATTGACTAAGGATTAAAGAAGGAGTTGGACTTAAAACAGAAGTATAGCAACCAATTGGAATTCATGTCACATGTCTGT
The DNA here is from genome assembly GCF_040937935.1 of Hyperolius riggenbachi. Taxonomy (NCBI): domain Eukaryota; kingdom Metazoa; phylum Chordata; class Amphibia; order Anura; family Hyperoliidae; genus Hyperolius; species Hyperolius riggenbachi. The sequence goes on along the minus strand of NC_090647.1, from coordinate 482,827,957 downwards.
TCACTTCTAAAGGTATTAAAGTTGGATGGCCCAACCATGTGTCCTGTGAAAATGGGATGACTTACTGCTTAATCCATTTAGAGAGGCTTTTAGGTGGCAAATAACGGCACTTCCATCCATCAGACGAGGTCACTGTGTAACCATCTCTAGTTAATTAAATCTTCAGTATGTGACTTTGTCGTCTTGCCCTCTCTTAGAGAATTTGTACTTAAAGTACACATGAAGTGGGAGGGATATGGAGGCTGCCATGTTGATTTCCTTTTTAAAGGGGAACTTCAGCCTAAACAAACATACTGTCATTAAGTTACATTAATTATGTTAATTAGAATAGATAGGTAATATAATTTTTTTACCCACCCTGTTTTAAAAGAACAGGCAAATGTTTGTGATTCATGGGGGCTGCCATCTTTGTCATGGGGGCAGCCATCTTTTTGGTTGAAAGGAGGTGACAAGGAGCAGGAGACACAGTTCCAACTGTCCTGTGTCCTGATAACCCCTTGCAGCTGCACACGCTAGGCTTCAAATGTCAAATTCAAAATGTAAAAAAGAAAACATTTGCACCAAAACAGCAGAACAAGAGCAACAACACCAGAAATCCCATCATGCTTTGCACAGCATCAGGGGAAAAAAGCCCGGGCAGTTTTCTTCTATGCAGCTAAAAATGAGGCTTGGATAAGAGAAACCAAGTTCTGATGCTGTGAAACTGTTAAAGAAACATCAGGCCTTTTCAGTGCTGCTGAGTCGATTTTTAGTCCGGAGGTTCACTTTAACAATACCAGTTACCTGGCTGTCCTGCTGATCTCATTTACTGCATTAGTGTCAGAATCGCACACCTGAGACAAGCATGCGGCTAATCTTGTCTGACTTTTGTCAGAAACATCCGATTTGCATGCTTGTTCAGGGGCTATGGCTTGAAGTAGAAGCAGTTCATGAGCAGGGCAGCCAAGCAATGATCTATTGATGCAGGGCAGCCAAACCGTGATCCCAATGATCTATTCGAGAAAAGATACAGATTTCTCATAGGAAAAGGTGTATCCACTACTGATTGGATGAAGTTCAGTCCTTGATTACATCATTTGATGTTTAGGGCGTATTGGTGGTATGAAAAAGTCTCCATGCCTATCATTCTATCATTCTTGAGGGATGCCCGTCTATTTATAGCTTACCTTAATGCATTTGACCATTATCCTAGCTCTCTGCATTGCTTTATTTGTCGAGTGTGTTATCGGTCTTTCAGATTCAATATCCTTTGTCCTACGTGAAAGCTTTGCTTTTATACCAAGTTAGAATGACTGCTGCTCACAGACAAAGCTAATGCTGATGTTAAGTGGAAGTGGCTTTGCACGCTGGAGCGCGATGGCCATTGTGTCTGTCGCTGTAACAAAATAGAAGCGGGATGCGCTTGAGCAATGAGTAATATAGGATAAGAAAAAGACTCTGCTGCATTATTAGAGCTTGTGTGTTTACATGAACCCTCCTGGTCATGTCATTCACTGTAACCTTTTATCTCCTCCATTCATTTGTGGTCTCCAAGCTCCATGATTCATTCAGCATTTTGGGATTAAAGAGGATGATGAGTCATTCTTGGTTCTGAGACAAGATGATGTGATGTTTTCATGTGAGATTCCTGTGTTTTTTATTTAATTGTCTTTCATAAAGGCTTCTGAATGCCATGCTAACACTCAAGTGATTCATTAATCCAGATAAACATGCAGGTAACAATTATCCAGGATAGACAACAGATTAAACTGAACAAGGCTTTTAGTTATCTAATGGCTCCAAAACCCATTCCAAAGTACTGTAACCTTTTTTTTTTTAAAGGGGTTTTGTAGGCAGGCTTAGATTTAGTATGCATGAAAATGCATCTTAAGGGGACCATACACTGGTCGATTTCAGCCATCAGAAATCGATTCTATCAAATCTATCAATCGATCGATTTGCGGCCGATTTCAATCGATTTGATCTATCTAACAGGATGGAAAATATAGGTCGATCTGCTGCTGGCAGCAGATTGATGGCCCATAGAGTTGCATTGGATCTAATGGTCCAATAATGCATTTTGATTGATTTCCAATAGATTTCATTCTGAAAAGCTAGACTAAAGCTAAGTTCACAACCTTCATTACTGTTATCTGCAATGGCCGGTCCTTGATCCCTCAGGTGATAGTGCAGGGCTAAGTGCTGGACAGACGTGTCACTAGCCCAGAGGCTAGCGAATTGTACTGTTGCTTTGGAGGTGGTAGGATGGATAGCACATGGTGCACGACAGAGATGCTTCTGCCAGACTGGGTGTAGAAAAGCACAATTTGCTCAGGGGGCGTGGTCACTAAAGATCTGGCATAATAGGCTCTACTTTGCAGCTGCAATTATTCTCTGCTCTTTTGAAAATCTGTTCAGTGCTGGCCACAAAGAGTTTATCCCTTATCAGGACACGGAGGAAACCAGGAGATCTGTGCTGACAGGGAAAGACTGGCTAATGCCCCCTTCTAGCTCCTCCCTGGTTATCCTCTATGATGATGCGGGAGGAGTCTACACAGCTTTCTGTCCTTAACATTATACTATTGCAAAAACTACAGACATCTGATGCTCTGAGCATTCTTTGCGTTGTTGGTGCCAATTTATGATCATATGGATGAAAAGTATAGGAGGCAGAAATAATGAAGGCTTTAATGTCTGTGAATTGTAAAGCTGGCTAAGGAGAGTTGCAGCAGGCCTGTGTTTTCATACCCTTTCTGGTGCCAGAGTCCATTTTAAACTCTGTTAGACCTAATAAATGTGCTGTGCAAGAACTCTACTGGTTGTGTAAAAATAAAATAAAAATATTAGTGGCATTTATGTGGGTTTTATTGTGTTTTGGAAAGAGGCCCTGTAGGGAGTAATCTCCGCAGGTAGTAGCCTAGCGATGCAATGCAGTGATGAGTCACATACAGCCTATTGCCTAATAGAGCACCTGAGAAAAGGTGGAAGAAATTCTCAAGGAATAAAAGAGCAGATCTGGTATTGTATATCCTGGAAGCTTTTCATTATCAGCCATTTCACAGGAAGCGGTTGCTTTGTGTTTGTCTCATAGCAACTTCTTTATTATTTGCCCGGAACTGCACTGAGTGTGTGTGTGTCCCCCTACAGTGCTATTCATCTTCCTGTGTGCGACTGAGATGCTAGGAAGATGAAACTGGATCAGCAGGAGGCCGGAGACCATATACTGGCTGCATGTTATCAGTGCGGTGTGCACCATAAAGCTGCTCACCATATATGCTGCTGTCACCCTATGCTGCTTACTTAGTCATACCATCTCTCATTCCTTTTGTACTTATTAATGCTTTTTGTTTTTCTTAAAGGACAACTATCATAAAAAAAAAATGTAAGATACATGTGTACAAGAAGTACATTTGTCCTAGAATAAAATGAATTCTACATTTCTTTTCTCCTATGTTGCTGTCACTTACAGTAAGCAGTAAAAAAAAAAACAACTGTCAGATCTGAAAGGTTTTGGGCTAGACCATCTCCTCATGGGGATTTTCAGGAGTTTTTTTATTTTCAAAAGCACTTACTGAACAGCAGTTGCTCAGTCCAGTTGCCAAAACAGTGTGGCTATGAGTGGAGAAGCTGGCTGACCTATTTGTATACATCCTTTCCAAGGATTGCTTTTGTAAAGAAGATACTGAGAATCACCCATGAAGAAATGGATAAGTCATAGCTATCAGATTTTTACTGCTTAGGAAGAGTAATTCCTAATAAATGTTAATCTGGGAGAAATATACTTTTTATGCACACACATATTTAAAATTTTCCATTGTATTTTTTTTTGCGATAGTACCGTAGGTCTCCTGGGCTCCAACACCAAGCCAGGTTCGTGGTAGAAATAAAGATGCTGGGAGAGGTACTCCTGAGTCTGGCTTATTGTAGCCTTCGGGGGGTATAAGAAAACAGTATGCACGCAGTGGCGGTTGTAGCTCAACTCCCACGGATCCAGACACTTGCAGCTGGTCTTCTTCCTGTGCTCAGAGGCTCTCAATCACTTGGGTGAGATCCCCTTTTTTCACATGACAGGTGGTGATCTCACCATAGGGTTAGAGCACCACTCGGAGGACAGGAGGAAGAATTGCAGCGCTGGCTCCCAAAGAGGTGAGTCTGTGCAGGGGTTGCTGCAGACCTGTCATGTTTTTTTCCCCCCTGCTTTTAGGGTCTAAAATGAAAATATTTTACTGCTTTTAGACCATAAAATCAGGGAGGAATGAACAGGGAGGTTAAAATGATACTTAATCCACCTGTTTATGTAGTGAAACTCTAGCTTGACTTGTGAATTGTCCCTGCCCCTTCCTGGTTTACAGTTCTAAGCTGCTACCACTGGACAGCTGCAGTCAGCATTGCTGCATGTACTGGACTGTTTGCTTTTGTTTTTCCTGCAGCAGGTTGGACGGTACATACTGCTTGCTAAAGTGCCAGCCAAGCCTGTCTGTACTGTAACTGCTTGTAAACTGCCCCCCTTAGGAAGTCTCGTTCCCAGTCTAAAGATCCATAAAGCCTCTCGGGCTAGTAAGTCGTTTTACCAGGTCACCCCCTCTCTTGGCTGGGAGAATCCTTTCCAGACCATGGAAAGAGAATGAAGCCATATTTCCACCATGGACCTGGCGAAAATGTTTCGCTACATTAGAAATGTTGGTGCCAGCCTGGGCCGCAATAGTGTTCACCAATTCTGGCACGTAAGGGTCTAGTAGTGCACCCCACATATTGTAGGGCGCACTCCGTACACGTAATAAGGTATATCACATAAGGCGTGCCACAATTGATGAATTCCTTAATAGGAAACCTACGTCCATTTGAGGTTGATATTGCCTCCCGTGTTCGCTTGTGTACATTACAATAGTGGCACGTTCTTACTCCACATTTATATGAACCAGTCAAGCTAAGCCATGTAGAAGATCTAGGACTAGACTCAAACAGGCTAGGTGAGAGGGATTGGGCCAGGGTGGGCGCGCGCCTACTAGCAAAACGTACTCCCTGTTGTAAAATAGCACGCAAGTCCTCATCCCCCTTTAACACAGGAAGATATTTTTTCAAAATGGAAACTATCCTGTTAAATTCCACACTGTAAGTCGTAACAAAAGTGGGCCTTAAATCTGTGGTATTATTTCCTCCAATCGTTGTCAGCAGATGATCTCTACTTTTTTGGTTGGCTCTAGTTTTTCCCTTGTTAATCATCCACCCCGGATAACCCCTATCCAGGAGTCTATTCTCCACCATCTTATTTTCTTCCCTGAGCCACAGGTCCTCCGAGCAATTACGTCGCGCCCTGATGAATTCACCTATAGGGACCGCACAAATAGTATGCCTCGGATGGCAACTCGTTGCCCGGAGAGTGGTATTGCCACTACAGGGTTTCCGAAATGTCCTAGTGTGTACTTTCCCCTGGACAGGATCCCCCACTAGGGTGACATCTAAATAGTCAATTGAGCCTACCCCCCAATTGTGAGTGAACTGTAAATTAAAAGAGTTATTGTTAAGGTCACTCACAAAGGAGGGGATATCTTCAGGGATTCCCTGCCAGACTAATAATAGGTCATCGATATACCTCCCGTACCACGCAACACTCCCCAGATGGCGACCCCCACCCCCAAAGATGTGGCACTCCTCCCACCACCCCATATAGAGGTTGGCCAAGGATGGAGAGAACTTGGCCCCCATGGAGGCGCCACACCTCTGGAGATAGAAGCCGCCATCAAACATGAAGTCAGGAGGTACTCGACAGCCAAACATATGAAAGTTCGGAGATCCTCAGTGTACGAGGAATATTTTTCAAGATGATACTTGACAGCTTCAATGGCCAAATTATGAGGGATACATGAATATAAGGCCTTCACATCGATGGTAACCCATACATAATGCTTTGCCCACGTGAAACTCTTCAAACTAGAAAGCAAATGCTTAGTATCACGAATATAGCCTGGAAGGCGCCTAACCAGTGGCTGTAACATAGAATCAACCCACTCACTCAGGCGCTCCCCCAGAGAGCCAATACCAGCCACAATGGGCCTGCCCTCCGGGGGAGCGCCCGGTTTGTGGATCTTGGGGAGATGGTGAAATACTGGGGTAATCGGATCAGGGACGCCCAAATAGTCTGCCATTCTTTGATCTAACACACCCAGACTCTGTCCATAAGACAACAGGTCAAACAATTCTTTCTGGAAAAGTTTCATGGGGTCTGCTCCCAATTTCTGATACACCACAGAATCATTTAGTTGCCTAAGGGCCTCAGACCTATAACTGTCGCTATCCAGGACAACGACAGCACCCCCTTTATCCGCATTTCGGATAACTATATTTGAATTACTCTGAAGATCCAGCATGTCATAAGCACAATGAAGAAGACTGCCATCAGCTTTCCACTCCATTGTTATATGCAGCAGATATGCTGGGAATACAACAAGAGTTTCTTTGGCAGATAGAAGGCTCGATAGATCATTTCCCACAGGTCCGATCTGATTTTGATTGTTTTTCTGATCGATTTTCTCGTAGGAGTGAATGGAAATTGATTTGAAAAACGATCAGAAAATCGACCGACCAGTACATCTGCTGAAAAAACTCATTGTATATTCATAAGATGTGTCAGATCATTAAGGTGGCCACTAATGACACAATCTTAATTGTGCAATCTTACCAAATCTACGGTATGTAGTAGAAGTTAGGTTGTTCCTCATATTACATATAGTGGTAAGATTGTACAATCAAGATTGTATCATTAGTGGGCACCTTTAGAAAGAAAAAAAAAATGACTTAGATTAAGTATATTCATAGTAACCATTTTTAAAGCGGACCTGAACTCAGAACTTCCTCTCTGCTGTAAAAGATAAGCAACAGCATAATAACATGTAAAGAAAAACACTTATTTGGTACAGGTGATACAAATCCTGCAATAAATCTGCAGTGTGACTACTTCCTGCTTCCATGGAAGCAGACATAGGGATAACATCCTGTGTTTACAAATGAGCTGCTCTGGCAAGACAGTCAGTTGACACAGCTGAGAGCTCAAATTACAGTGGTGATTAGTCACAGATGAGGGGGAATTAGACAGGTTAAACACTAAATACATACAGAGTGCATTTCACTGTTTTTCTCCATCTGTCCTGTGCAAGAGATCAGATCCACTTTAATTTCCTTAGATTTAATTTTAGATTAAATGTATTTAAAGTAAGCATTTTTAGTAAACGGGCATATAAAGCTCTGATATCTGGTTATGGTGTGTCTGGAACTATTGATGTGTTTCCAGGCTTTACTGGTCTGTGTCAGGGATGCCAGATTGTAGCGTTTCAGCGTCTCCACATGTCATTGTGGCGAGCGTGCGTCGCATTCATCTCCCTGCACCTCGGGCACATTGCAGGCGGCGATAACGCCACTGGTGCCCATTTATCCTGGCTGTAAATAGCAAGAAGAATGGTCCTTTCTGGGGTAATGGGAAAAGCACTCCAAGGCTATTTGTATTACTGGATCTCTTTCAGAGGGGCCGTCCGCAGCGGCATCCTTTATTTAGATGGATTTTATTTTTTTTCCCCTCGAATCTCCCAGAGCGATTGGGAGACATCCAGCTACAATTAAAGTTAAACGTTAATGAGGGATGCGCAATTTTCACTGTCTTTCTGATTGTTTGCAAAGTAGGGCAATTATTCCAGATCTCGTGGCTAAAAGCAGCAGCAAGACTTCTAAACTGCTTGCAGGTAATTAGTTTGCTCAAAAGAGACAGATAACAGCAGCATTGTCCGGATATCATCAATTCCTCAATTTAGCAGAAGGTCTGAAGGGTAGTTTACTAAATATTGCTGAGAAATGGCTGTCCACTCAATCAAGCTAACATGAGGAGGAGGGGCAGCATACAGAGAAAAACTTTATTTTTGCTTCCGGTTGTCTCCCTAGTGATTTGCACAAATGGAAATATAAAAACGCATGAAAAATGCATATTCGTTTTGTATATGCAAACGCTGCAAAAACGCACAAATTAAAAAACGCACACAACATAAAATGAAAACATGACATAAAACGCACACTTTCATGTTCTGTTATATGTGCACCCAGCCTAAAGGAAAAGCAACTGAAGAGGAGTGGCCTGGCACACAGATGTATTGCAGTGGAATATATTGCTCTTGCTGCTTGGTGCTGTACCTGATGCAACTCAGTTTGCTCAGGACCACATAGATAGTGATGCAATGCTACAGGTTGTAACATGAATGTCCTGCACTATTGATCACTATTGATCGTCATTAACCTCCCTGCCGTTATAAAAATTTGCTGCGCACGGCAGGGAGGGTGTTTTTTTTGCATTATTTTTTTTTTGTTTAGCACGTAGCTAGCCTAGCGCTAGCTACATGCTTCCCCCCTCCCTGCGGCGTCCCCCCGAATGCGGCGATCGCCGCCGGCGCATATACCCATCCGGAAATCCCGTTCTGAACGGGATTTCCATGAGGGCTTCCCCCGTCGCCATGGCGACGGGCGCGATGACGTCATCGACGTCGTGACGTCAGAGGGAGTCCCGAACCACCCCTCGACGCTGCCTGGCACTGATTGGCCAGGCAGCGCACGGGTCTCGGGGGGGGCACCCTCTGATGCGGCTGGTTGCGGCGAATCGGCGGGGAGCGGCGGCGATCGTAAGTTACACGCAGCTAGCAAAGTGCTAGCTGCGTGTAACAAAAAAAAAATTATGCAAATCGGCCCAGCAGGGCCTGAGGAATCCTCGGCGGCAGGTTACCCCGAGCTGAGCTCGGGATAACCGGCAAGGAGGTTAATACAAACAAAGTGCAAGTGCATTTGAGTGAGCTTATATTTTAAACTGCTCATATCAAGTCCATGACACAATTTAAATGGACTCCGAGCACCTCTCATGGGCATGCCTTTAAGCCAGACGACTTCCAGCAAAGTCGTGCTATGACCCCTCTGGAGGACCCTCTTGCAATGGCCATGCGTGTCACTTCCTCTTCCTGCTTCATTCAGTGAAGCACTTCTCTAACAGAGAGGACAGGGGTGACACGGAAGGTATAACATAGCCAAGATGGCAGCTGCGATTTTTAAATTGAAATGGAACGAAAACTGTTTGGTGTAGAATGGCGATTAAGGCATCAAATGAAAGAGGAGAGAACAAGCTACAGAAAGGCATGCATCTTTAAGTACTTTGCAGTACTGTTTGGAGTCTTAAAGGCATGCCCATGAGAGGTGCTCGGAGTCCCTTTTACCCTCCTGGCGGTATACTAAAATCCGCCAGGGGGCAGCAAAGCAGTTTTTTGTTTTTTTTTAATTTTCATGTAGCGAGACAAGGTCTCGCTACATGATAGCCGCGATCGGAGATCAGGAGATCCCGTTCAAAGAACGGGATCTCCTGGAGGGCTTTCCCCGTCGCCATGGCGTCATCGACAAAGGGGACTCCGATCCACCCCACAGCGCTGCCTGGCACTGATTGGCCAGGCAGCGCACGGGGTCTGGGGGGGGGGGCTGCGGCGCGACGGATAACGGCGAATCGGCGGGTAGCGGCGGCGATCGGATTGCACACGCAGCAATCAAAGTGCTAGCTGCGTGCAGCCAAAAAAATTATGCAAATCGGCCGAGCGGGGCATGAGCGGTGCTTTCCGGTAGCATAGCCCGTGCTCAGCACGGGCTTACCACCAGGGAGGTTAAAGGACACCTGAAGTGAGAGAGGTATATGGAGGCTGTCATATTTACTTCCTTTTAAACAATGCAAATTTCCTGGCCATCTATGTAAGTAATGAGCCAGCAACAGTGTCAGGCAGTACCTCGGACAGCAGCCTTAAAAGAACACCTGAACGGAAAGGGATATGGAGGCTGCCATAGTTATTTCCTTTTAAACAATGCACATTGCCTGGCTGTCCTGCTAATCCTCTGCCTCTAATGCTTTTAGCCATAGACCCTGAACAAGCATGCAGATCAGATGTTCTGACCCAAGTATGATTGGATTAGCTGCATGCTTGTTTCAGGTGTGTAGGACACTACTGCAGCCAAACAGATGAGCAGAGCTGCCAGGCAACTGGTATCATTTAAAAGCAAATACTTATGGCAGCTTTCATATTCATCTCACTTCAGTTGTCCTTTAAAGTAGACCTGAACTCAGAACTTCCTTCCTGCACTAAAAGATAAGCAATATCATAATAACCTTTAAAGAAAAACATTCCTTTAGTATAGCTGATACAAATCCTACAATAAATCTGCAGTATGTCTATTTCCTGCTTTCATGGAAGCAGACATATTGTTAACATGCTGTGTTTACCAATTAGCTGCTCTGCTGTGGTAGTCAGCTGACACAGCTGAGAGATCAAATTGCAGTTGTGATTAGTCACAGATGAGGGGGAATTAGACAGGATGAATTCTCCAGATACATACAGGGTGCATTTCTCTGTTTTCTTACTGTCAGGTACTGTTCAGGTCCACTTTAAAGGAACCTCGGCTCAAAATGAAGCCAGTGGATACAAAGAACACCCCCAGATAACAGAATTTGTTACTAAATATGGCTTCAAACCCCTTCATCTCGACCACCTTGCCAGGACAGCTGCTTTTTGTAAGCTGGTGCTCCTCAGTGTCTCCGGAAGTCATCAGAGTGGAATAAGAGTGGTATAAAAATCAGACTGAGATCCACCGCCTGGCCCACTTTGACCCTAACTGAATATGTTGGTGCTTTATAAATCAATATTAATAACCCTGCATTGTGCAGAAAGTGGCCTTGTATTGGTCCAGAGACTGGCGTATGACGGAGCAGGTAGGGAGGAGATGTATGCACTGATTAGATAAAAATGTGGCATTATTTAGGAAGTCCCAGTTTTGTAAAATATCTGCACAGGAGAGGCTGTAATACTACATAAATACAATTCAGCCTTACCTCCAACTTAATCTTAAATAAGAAGGAATGTGAACAATGAAATTGCTAATTCCTTTGCTCCTTCTTGAGATTTGGGGTTACAAGAAGCTTTCCATTATAGGCAGCTTAGTTGTTTTGCCATGCCTAGTTCCTCACAGCTGGTCATAATTGCTTCCCACTAATGCTAGTCACCAAGTGTTTATCCGTGGAGAGCAGCGGAGGGTGGTAAACCATGCAGTGCAGTGCTGAACTAGTCAGCACTAGCCAAGAGAGAGACACAACCGTTCTGTGCTGAAGATGCATTTCAGAAGCTCAGTTGCCTGTCCCTACATTTGGTTATTTAGTATTTATAGAGCAAAAACATTCTTCCGCAGTGCTGTACAGAGTATAGCAGCAAGCCTGCGATTCTATACAGAATACACAAATAGTAATACAATAGCAGTACCCTGGGCAGCAACCTATTGTAAAAGATGTACTTTAAATGTAATGCTAGAAAGTGGAATTGCTAACTAACCCGGCAGTGCTGGAGTGTGAATCACAGGTGAGATTTTAATGTTAATGCATTTAGCATCAGAGTTTTAAAATCGAGGGAGCTGGAAACTCTCATCACTGACCTAGTTTCCTTCTGCAATTAAAGGACTACTGTAGGGGGGTAGGAGGAAAAAAGAACTTACCCGGGGCTTCTAATGGTCCCCCGCAGACATCTTGTACCCGCGCAGCCACTCACCGATGCTCTGGCCCCGCCTCTGGTTCACTTCTGGAATGTCCGACTTTAAGTTGGAAAACCACTGCGCCTGCACGCCCGTGCCTTTGCTCCCATTGATGTCACTAGGAGTGTATTGCGCAGGCCCAGTACAGTCTGTGCCTGCGCAGTACGCTCCTGGTGACATCAGTGAGGACACGGCCACTCAGGCGCAGTGATTTTCCGACTTTAAAGTTGGAAATTCCAGAAGTGAACCGGCAGCAGGGCTGTGCGGACACAGGATGCCTGCTGGGGACCATTAGAAGCCCCGGGTAAGTTCTACTCTGGTTTCCCCCTACCCCCCTACAGTAGTCCTTTAAATGTATGTAGAGCTTGCAAATTGCTGCAATCTGAAAGTTGGAAAACTTCTGTTGTAAAGACGTTACATTTGAAGTGAGGAGCGAATGCTCTCCTGCCCGGCACCTAACAACATCACTTCTATTTTTAGCTGGATCCCTTCTTGATGTAATGGGAATGGCAGACTGGGAAGAGATAACAGAAGTGATTGCTGAGTCACATGGAAGTGACCCTGAGCTATATACTGGCTGCTGATGTCACACTTGTCACTCTGCTATTGAGGTTCTGTCAGCAGACTGCTGTGTACTCTGGCCTAGATCCAAGCCTGCTCAGTCAGTCTTGCCTTTATGCGTTTAACAAACCATTCACCTGTGATTCCAATTCAGATAATTAAAGGTGTGTAACAAAGTTTTAGCACAGTCTTCAGAGAGTGACAAATGACCTCTGTGAGCTGTGGAGTCGCTGCTCCCCCCTTGCTGCGGTTTGAGGCTAGGTGCACACATGGCTGTGCGTGAAAGGTTGAGTTTAAGGTCGTGTGCAGTTTTTTTGTGTGTTTTTTTGTGTGTTCGCGTTTTCAAGCGTTTTGCATGCGTTTGTAAGCGTTTGCGGTTCGCATAGTCAAAGCGCATATTCGTTTTGTGTGCGTTTTATACTGCGCAAAAAAAAGCACATAAAAATGCATGAAAAACGCAATACATTATGCGCTACCATTGACTTTCATTATGTGCGTTTTTGAAAATTATGCAACAAAACCAGAGTTTTCAAAAAAGCATGTTTGAAACGCATACAAAACGCATATGCTTATGTTTAGCTTAACGAGTTTCTGGCACAAACATGCACAAAGGCCTTTCCTAGGAGCACATTTATTTACTGCAGCCCCATTGCAAAGTGAATAATAGCCTTACAAATGGCACAGGAAGCCATGAGAAGACAGCAGAGCCCCTCCTGCCTGGAGAATATTCTGCACATAGCCTGCTTTCCTGCTCACAACAAACACAACACTAATTACATACCAAGATCAGCGTGTAATTAGCTGATCACAGAGCTAACCCAGAAGATTTCATTCCGGTTCCAAATTCTGCCTGAACACAAGAAGCTCATCTTCTCTGCAGTTTCTACTGTAGAATTTAGAGTGTAGCATTTAGGATATGAGATCAACATGAGAACCTCTGGAACTGTTGTGTGAACACCAGTGCTTGGTTTGTATTGATGCGGTTATCCTCTATCAGTGGACCACTGCACTTGACAGCTTTGTACCGATTGATGCTGTACAGTTTTTGCGGCTTTTGATCCCCAATGAAAATTACCCTCCCTTTGATCGATAAACTGCCTGAAATGAATTTTGCTGAAATATTGATGGCCTTTATTATCAACTTCACTACTGAGGTTGTTTTCACAGTTCAGCGCAGCTCTGATTACTTTGGCAATAACGTTCTCACTATTTATCACACCTAAATGATCTATATATTGGTTTTTTTTTTGGGGGGGGGGGGGGGGTACCTTATATTCTATGCATTTTAAACAGAAAAAAAGGGTAAACCATGAAAAATACACTATCCATTTTCATCCATTACAGCTTTAAGGCTTGTTTCACACCAGGACATTGCGTTTTAGGGGACATTATAGTCGCATAACGTGCCCCTAACGCAATGGTGGTGCGAGAGAGAACGTTAGAGTGAGCCGCCTAACGCGGCTCTATCCGCATTAGGTCTCCCAGAGTGGCGCTGATTGGCCGGCGGGACCTCGTGAAGCGGAGTGAGACACTCCGCATCACGTGGTCCTGCCGGCCAATCAGCAGCCGCCAGTGCAGTGCATATTAAGTAGCCATGTGCGCGGCTACTGTAGTGGCATCTCCCCGCCTCCTCTCGCCCCCCACTGAGCATGTGAAAGCAGTCTAACGTGCACGTGTAAAGTACTGCATGCAGTACGTTATGTAGACGTACTGTGTTACAATGTAACGCAACGTGGGCACTGTGAACGGCCCATTGATTTTTCATTGCTGTGCGTTGGGGCGCGTTACAGGCTGCTCTAACGTGCGCCTGTAACGTCCCACTGTGAAACCAGCCTAAAGGATACCCGAACTGAAATGTGACATAATGAGATAGACGTGTATGTACAGTGCCTAGCACACAAATAACTATGCTGTGTTCATTTTTTTCTTTCTCTGCCTAAAAGAGTTCACTATCAGGTATGCAAATAGCTTACTCAGTCCTGACTCAGACAGGAAGTGACTACAGTGTGACCCTCACTGATAAGAAATTCCAACTATAAAACACTTTCCTAGCAGAAAATGGCTTCTGAGAGCAAGAAAGGGGGAATTTCTTATCAGTGAGGGTCACACTGTAGTCACTTCCTGTCTGAGTCAGGACTGAGTCAGGACATACCTGATGTTTAACTCTTTCAGGCAGAGAAAGAAAAAAAGGAACACAGCATAGTTATTTGTGTGCTAGGCACGTGTCTATCTCATTATGTCACATCTCAGTTCAGGTATCCTTTAATTCTTTCCACTCTGAGTTCTTTCCTAAAGGGAGTAGTTTCTGCTCTGATTTTTTTTTTTTTTTTTTTTGACATGCGCTCTCCCTCTTACTCACTCTCTCTCATTTTAACATGGAACATAACACCGTAACATGGTATACAGTGATGTGAAAAACTATTTGCCCTCTTCCTGATTTCTTATTCTTTTGCATGTTTGTCACACTTAAATGTTTCTGCTCATCAAAAACCGTTAACTATTAGTCAAAGATAACATAATTGAACACAAAATGCAGTTTTAAATGATGGTTTTTATTATGTAGTGAGAAAAAAAACTCAATCTACATGGCCCTGTGTGAAAAAGTGATTGCCCCCATTGTTAAAAAATAACTTAACTGTGGTTTATCACACCTGAGTTCAATTTCTGTAGTCACCCCCAGGCCTGATTACTGCCACACCTGTTTCCATCAAGAAATCACTTAAATAGAAGCTATCTGACACAGAGAAGTAGACCAAAAGCACCTCAAAAGCTAGACATCATGCCAAGATCCAAAGAAATTCAGGAACAAATGAGAACAAAAGTAATTGAGATCTATCAGTCTGGTAAAGGTTTTAAAGCCATTTTTAAAGCTTTGGGACTCAAGCGAACCACAGTGAGAGCCATTATCCACAAATGGCAAAAACATGGAACAGTGATGAACCTTCCCAGGAGTGGCCGACCGACCAAAATTACCCCAAGAGCGCAGAGAAAACTCATCCGAGAGGCCACAAAAGACCCCAGGACAACATGTAAAGAACTGCAGGCCTCACTTGCCTCAATTAAGGTCAGTGTTCACGACTTCACCATAAGAAAAAGACTGGGCAAAAACGGCCTGCATGGCTGATATCCAAGGCACAAACCACTTTTAAGCAAAAAGAACATTAAGGCTCGTCTCAATTTTGCTAAAAAAAAAAAACATCTCAATGATTGCCAAGACTTTTGGGAACATACCTTGTGGACCGACGAGACAAAAGTTGAACTTTTTGGAAGGTGCGTGTCCTGTTACATATGGCGTAGAAGTAACACAGCATTTCAGCAAAAGAACATCATACCAACAGTAAAATATGGTGGTGGTAGTGTGATGGTCTGGGGTTGTTTTGCTGCTTCAGGACCTGGAAGGCTTGCTGTGATAGATGGAACCATGAATTCTACTGTCTACCAAAAAATCCTGAAGGAGAATGTCCGGCCATCTGTTCGTCAACTGAAGCTGAAGCGATCTTGGGTGCTGCAGTAGGACAATGACCCAAAACACACCAGCAAACCCACCTCTGAATGGCTGAAGAAAAACAAAATGAAGACTTTGGAGTGGCCTAGTCAAAGTCCTGACCTGAATCCTATTGAGATGTTGTGGCATGACCTTAAAAAGGCGGTTCATGCTAGAAAACCCTCAAATAAAGCTGAATTACAACAATTCTGCAAAGATGAGTGGGCCAAAATTCCTCCAGAGCGCTGTAAAAGACTCGTTGCAAGTTATCGCAAACGCTTGATTGCAGTTATTGCTGCTAAGGGTGGCCCAACCAGTTATTAGGTTCAGGGGGCAATTTCATTTTCACACAGGGCCATGTAGGTTTTGAGGTTTTTTTCTCACTAAATAATAAAAACCATCATTTAAAACTGCATTTTGTGTTCAATTATGTTATCTTTGACTAATAGTTAACATTTTTTGATGAGCAGAAACATTTAAGTGTGACAAATATGCAAAAGAATAAGAAATCAGGAAGGGGGCAAATAGTTTTTTACATCACTGTATCTTATTTTAAAGAACACATTTTAACGTTTAATTTGATACCTTATTTGGACAGTTTGGCATCTTCTATTGGCTGGTAGCAGAGGAGAAAGCCAAGGTATGGTAAATTGAAAAACAGTTTCTTGGGTGTAATCCTGGCCTGCGTGAGCAAGTTTCGCAATAATAGCTGGTTTTATGCCTGCCACCTGGTGTCTTAATGTCCCTACACACAATGCAATCTTTGGTATTTCGATTGGGCATATTGGCAATAAAATACTGGCTACTATTTACACTCTCCGCCAGTCCATTCCATAGGATTCCATTGATTCTCTATGCAACTTTGCAAGCAATCTGCAAAGTAATCTGCAAGGAATCTGCGTTGAATCTGCTCAATGGAATCTGCAGACGGGAATCGGCAACTATTTTTTATTTAATAAAAAAAAAAAAAAACAGCAAAGAAACAGAAGTGACATTTAAATGTAAATCGAGGATTTCCGGTTTGTGGCTGGGGGAAACTACCTGTGTGGGAATGTAGTATTACATGCCCACTAAACGGCGCACAGTGATCGGCGGTTTGCAGCGGTCCCGATGCGCCGCAAACCGCCGCTGCAGGGATGTCCCGCCTAGCGGGACATACGAGCGCATCGAGTTTTTCCGTATGTCCCGCTGCGGGACATACGAGTGGAAAGGGTTTATTTGTGTTCATCATGTATCAGGCACAGACTTTATACTTTACTTACTGCTGTTTCTCTCTTCTCCTGCAATATTTATTTTGCACATGTTTACTCTGTCTTGTGTTGAATTCCCTGGGGAGGAGGGAGGTTTGCTGTCATTTCTTTTCAACTCCGTAGCCTTTTTATCAGCTCAGAGATAAACACTGTTCAGGATTTTGTAGAGAGGACAGTGCGGTGACTTATTTTCATTTCATTTACTCTGGTAGGAAGGGGTTTTTAACCTCCCTGGCGGTAATCCTGAGCTGCCGGGAGCTCAATGCAGAGTATACCTCGCAGCCGGCGTTTTTACTCACCTCCCAGGGGATCCAGACAGTGGTAGCTGTTCTCCTTCCTGTCCTCGGAGGCTCTGATTTAATCTGGTGAGATCGCCGTCATCGATCTCACCACAGAGTTGCAGCTCCACCCAGAGGACGGATGTAAAATTGCAGAGCTGCAGCCCACGGAGGTGAGCGAGTGCTGGGGCTGCTGCAGAGACTCTGGCAGCATGATTTTTTTCTTTTTTTTAGGGTCTGCAACGTTTTAGACCCCAAAATCTGGAAATAATCATACCGCCAGGGACTTTAATAAGAATGCCTGGATGGCAGTCCATTGAAGGCTTTTTGCAGAAATAATCAAATACAATTATCCCTTAAAGGACAACTGTAGTGAGAAGGATATGGAGGCTGCCATATTTATTTCCTTCTAAACAATACTAGTTGCCTGGCAGCCCTACTGGTCTATTTAGCTGCAGTAGTGCATGAATCACACCACAAACAAGCATGTAGCTAATCTTGTCAGATGTGATAATATTGTCAGAAACACCTGATCTGCTGCATGCTTGTTGTTGTGGCTAAAAGCATTAGAGGCAGAGGATCCGCAGGATAGCCAGGCAACTGGTATTGCTTAAAAGGAAAGAAATATATCAGCTTCCATCTCCCTCTCGCTTCAGATGTCCTTTAATGTGGATCTGCACAGTAAATGGTTAAAAAGACAATTTATTCAAAAACCCAAATCTCTGAAACCTAGTAGTCCATAAAATAACCCACTGCAAAACATGAAAACACTAAATTGATAATTTTGGTTATCCCCTCCATTATGCTGGCAGCCATGTAGTCTTGTTCTGCTATTGTTTAGGCAACCACAATACGCAGAAGTGTATTGTTTCCTAGGGTTCACTGACTCTGCAAATAGCATTCACATATTACTGTGCTGATGAAGTAATTCTCCCACAATGCTCCAGTGAGGCAGTAGGATTACATTTTGCCCATACAGAAATCTCTGCTGAAAGCTCCAGCACAGCTTTTTGTCTCTTGGCAAGAGAATGTTGTATATTGTGATATGAAAGCTGTTCATGGTGATTTGCAGTGTTGGTGTCAGGTCCGCTTTATATAAAATCCACACGTATACATTGGAAGTAGCTATTTGACATGTTGGAATAATACTTGGCCTTCAGCCAGTAGCTGGTAATGGAATCCTCATCTGCTTTATCATGAATATTGCTGTTGGTTGTCATGGATTATTCATATTCTTTGCTGCCTAATTATTGTATGAATGTGTGGCTAATGCTAATCTGTGACGGCGGGGGACTCAGTCTAGCTGCACTGTGACTGTCTTACTTCTCACAACTGTCTCTGTCCATTACTTCTCATTTTCTCTTTCTGTTCTCTGTTTCTAACAACCATAGTTATATTTATAGGCTGTATAGAGCAAGTTGTGCAAGTGCTGTGCCTAAAGCATGCAATACGTGTGATTACTGTACATGTATACCTAGGAACCGCAACTGCCTTCCCAGCTTTATAATAAACCCTTTCTAATGAAGTTTCCAAACCTTACTCAGTATCGCGTGCGTGAGAAGGCCTTGGGTGCACATCTCGCAGTATTTTGCAGCTTTTTATAGAATGAGCAGTAAAGCAAGCCACAGTCTGGTGCATTACTCATAGAGGGAAGAATGGGTGTCTTCTTTCACCCCATACAGGTAGTCCCTGACTTACGAATGACCTGCTGATATGAACAGCCCAAAACGTGACAGTTGATTATATGGGAACAAGTCAAAAAGACATTTCAAAAAGAAATTGCAGTTTTTGAGCAAATCGATAAAAAAAAAAAAAAAGTAAAAATGGCTTTTAAACCAGGAAAAATTACATTTTGCTGCAGTATACTGAGGGAGGGCACTGAAGGCCCGGGGGAACAGGTGACAGATGGGGGATGCTAGAAGCACAGGGGGGCATAGAGGAGATACAGGGGACAGAGATGGAACAGAGGGAGGCACAGCGGGACATAGAGGACATACAGGGGACAGAGATGGCACAGAGGGGGACACTGGAGGCACAGGGGGCATAGAGGAGATACAGGGGACAGAGATGGCACAGAGGGAGGCACAGCGGGACATAGAGGACATACAGGGGGCAGAGATGGCACAGAGGGGGACACTGGAGGCACAGGGGGCATAGAGGAGATACAGGGGACAGAGATGGCACAGAGGGAGGCACAGCGGGACATAGAGGACATACAGGGGGCAGAGATGGCACAGAGGGAGGCACAGCGGGACATAGAGGACATACAGGGGGCAGAGATGGCACAGAGGGAGGCACAGCGGGACATAGAGGACATACAGGGGGCAGAGATGGCACAGAGGGAGGCACAGCGGGACATAGAGGACATACAGGGGGCAGAGATGGCACAGAGGGAGGCACAGCGGGACATAGAGGACATACAGGGGGCAGAGATGGCACAGAGGGAGGCACAGCGGGACATAGAGGACATACAGGGGGCAGAGATGGCACAGAGGGAGGCACAGCGGGACATAGAGGACATACAGGGGGCAGAGATGGCACAGAGGGAGGCACAGCGGGACATAGAGGAGATACAGGGGACAGAGATGGCACAGAGGGAGGCACAGCGGGACATAGAGGACATACAGGGGACAGAGATGGCACAGAGGGGGACACTGGAGGAACAGGGGGCATAGAGGAGATACAGGGGACAGAGATGGCACAGAGGGAGGCACAGCGGGACATAGAGGACATACAGGGGACAGAGATGGCACAGAGGGAGGCACAGGGGGACATAAAGGACATACAGGGGACAGAGATGGCACATAGGGGGACACTGGAGGCACAGGGGGCAGAGAATAACAAAAGATCTAGATGCAAATAATTCTGAATTGCATGCATGCATAATGCAAATTGTATGCAACATGGAATCTCATGCTGAAACTATGTAAATTGTCATAAAAGTGGGTATCCTGAATAATTTACTGCATTCTACTGTATGTCATTGCAGTGCATCTTTAAAGGGAATCTGAAGTGAAAATAAACTTATGATATACCGGTAATCATTTGTATGTGTAGTACAGCTAAGAAGAAAAACATTAGGAGCAGAGACATAAGCCTAATATTGTTTCCAGTACTGAAAGAGTTGAAAAAAAAACTCCAGTTGTCATCTACGCAATAGAGCCATTGAGCTCCACAACTTTCAAAGTCGCAGAGAGCTCTGTCTTCTGAAGCTTGCTATCTCAACTGCCCGTCACTGTAATTTCTTTTTCTCTGCAGAGGACAGTTCAAAAGTTCACTGGCCTGCTCTGTAAAAACATTGGCCTGGTTCACATTGCACAAAAACCGTAGCGTTAAGCGGAGTGTAGAAGCGTATCTGTGGACGGATGCAATACATTTTAAATGCTGAGTGGTGTGTAAACTGCAAATATCAGAGAATGATGCAATGTTATTAAAAAAAAAAAAACTATATAACTGAAAATAAAAATATGAGAATATTTTCTTTGCTACTAATGTTCTAGTAATTATCCATACTACACAACCAATTCATTATATCATAATTTTTTTATGTTAGGTCTTTTGAGTTTTGAAAGCCTGATATACTCACCTTGAGGAATTGTTGTTTGAATATGGACTTCCCATTCAGTCAGCAAGGAATTATACAAGCTAATGGTAGTATTTTGTTTGAACAATGAGCTGAATCTTGTTTGTGTGCTGGGAGTTGGTTTGTGCTCCTTGATTGCGCGGCATCCTTGGTGCGTTGCTGCTTTCTTGTCATATGTCCAGTATAACCCCCTCTCCCCCCCCCCTCTTCCCCCTATGTCCTTGCTGACATTGCTGCCTGTGGACTTACCTGCTGCTAATACACTTTTCTTTTGTCATTTTAGCTCTGCTGTACAAGCCTATCGATCGTGTGACTCGAAGTACCTTAGTCCTGCATGTAAGTAGCCATGAATTTATTATTACTTATACTTACCTATTGGTGAAAACAAGTTAATGCAGATCTGAACTCAGAACTTCCTCTCTGCTCTAGTAGATATGCAACATCATAATCACCTTTAGGCTTCTTGCACACCAAGACGTTGCATTAGGTGCCACGTTAAGGTCGCATAACGTGCACCTAACGCATCGTATGGTGCTGCAAGAGAGGACGGTAGAGTGAGCCGCGTTAGGCGGCTCTATTCCTATAAGGTCTCCCAGAGTGGCGCTGATTGGCCGGCGGGACCACGTGATGCGGAGCGAGACACTCCGCATCACGTGGTCCCGCCGGCCAATCAGCTGCCGCCAGTGCAGTGAATATTAAGTAGCCATGTGCGCAGCTACTGTAGCTGGCTCTCCCCGCCTCCTCTCTGCCCCCCACTGAGCATGTGCAAACAGTCTAACGCGGCTATAGCCGCTCCAACGCCGTAGCATGCTGCACTTTCGGGAGAACGTGCAGCGTTACATGTAACGCAACGTGGGCTGTATGAACAGCCCACTTGTGTTACATTGCTGTGCGTCTCTGTGTGTAAGCAGCCTTAAAGAAAAACATTTTTATTACAGCTGATACAAATCCTGCAATAAATCTGCAGTGTATCTACTTCATGCTTTCATGGAAGCAGGCATAGGTTTTCATCCTATGCTTACAAATTAGCTGCTCTGCTGAGGCAGCCAGCTGGCACACCTGAGAGATCAAATTACACTTGTGATTAGACACAGATGAGGGGGATTAGACAGGCTAAACTCTCTAAATACATACTGGGTGCATTTCACAGTGGTTTCCTGTCTTTTACAAGAGTTCCGCGTTAAATTGTAACCTCAATCATAGTTCTGCAGCTAACCAGACAGCATAGTGTTATTGGTAATTTGAGTTTTCATTTTTTGTTTCTTCAATACTTTAACCACGTTTAGCTACAAACAGTAGGTATTCTCTTTAGAACTTCCGATCTGTAAGGCAGGGGTCACACTTGTCGGCTTTCATGCGCGTTTTCTGCACAGAAAAACTGTTTTCAACTGAGAACTCATGTTAATCAATGAGATAGGTCACACTTGAATGTAGATTTTGCGCGCAGAAAAAAAACTGACATCTTGCGCAATTTGTCAGTTTTCTCTATAAATTACATTAGCTGTTGTAAGGTAGAGGTCACATTTGTCTTTCAGTTTTCTGAAAAGTGTAGAAACTGAAAGACAAGTGTGACCCCTGACTTACAGTTAAGGCCTCGTTCACATCTGCTGCGCTGAAAAACGTGTTAAAGCGCATGGTAAAAAACGCATGCGCTTGTGCGCGCTTTAGTCCGCGTTTCTGTGCGTTGCGCTGCGCTTCTTTAAAGCACGTTTTGCTTACTGTAGCAGCAGCAGTTGTCAATAAAACTTTGTTTTTGTATGTAAATGTATTTTTTTCTCCAATTAGGGGTAAAAAACGCATGCGCTTCTATGCGCTTGTACGCGCTTCTATGCGCTAAAAAAGCGGACCCATTCACTTGCATTGCTGTGCGCTTTCCAGCTCAACGCACAGAAATGCCTGCAACACTACGTTTCTGTAACGCTGCTCAGCGCAGCTCATAGATGTGAACCAGCTACATTTAGTTACATGGACAAATCAATACCTTGCTGAACGCACAGGGCAGTGCGCTGTGGAAAGCGCACAGAAACGGCCCTGATGTGAACGAGGCCAAAAGTTGGCAGTGTTTGGAATATGACCATCTCCCAATATGGTGTCTTTGTTACAAAAGTATTGAATTGAATTAATGTCTCAACACAAAAGGACAGTGGACAAATGGGAAATTACAACAACCAATAAAAAGTAGAACATTGTGAAAATAAATATTTTTTCATGCACAATGCCAACAAAAATGTATATATTATCAACAAGAATGAGAATTGGCTCTTGGGTGCATGAAAAAAATACAAAAGCTTTATTAAGAATTATATTAATATGGTAGAAAAGACATACAAAATCTCATCATAATCCTATAACAAAGAAAAACACAAACAAACCCCCATAAAAGATCAATATTCTATCTCCATCTGGGTAATATGAAAAGTAGGGCTGCAGTCCCTAGACCTCATAGGTATATACCTATATATAGGTATATACAATATGCATGTATACAGAGAATACATTCTACATTTTCTACTCTAGAGGAGACTGAGGCCCCTCCCACCTCCTGCAGCTGCAGGCAGGCCAGGCTGTATGTGGCTCATTGGAGATAACATTCTTGGTCTGCCAGTGATGTGAGGAGATGTCACTGATGTCCTTGCTCCCTGGATAAGCTGCCTTGATGCCTGCCAATATGGCACATGGAGGCTGTAAATGAGGGAGTACGCAGGAAAATTACGTTTCTATGAGGTACACTTGTAGCTGCTCCAGCATGTATTCTAATGTTTGTCACTATGGTGCCTCTTTCAAGAAAACATGAAGCGAAAATAAACGTATGAATTAATGAATTGTATGTGTAGTGTGGATAATAGAACAATAATTGCAAAGAAAAAGAGTCTCCTATTGTTTTCCAGTACAGCAGGGGTAGGGCACCTATGGCTCGGGAGCCAGATGTGGCTCTTTTGATGGCTACATCTGGCTCACAGACGAATCAGTAGGGGTTGACTCACTAAGCTACACTGCCCGGGCCCGTTTCCACTAGAGCGAATCCGCATGCGTTCTCTGCATGCGGATTCGCATAACCAATACAAGTGGATGGCCCTGTTTCCATTTGTCAGTTTTTTCCTGCGTTTTCCTGTGCAGGATTTTTCTGCACGGTAGAGCCTGCAGAATTCGCCTGCGTGAGGAATGCAGGCAATTCGCAGGCTATGTATTTAATAGGGAAAACGCGCATGCGTTTTTTGCCGCGATTTCGCGTGCGAATTCGCATGAAAACTAATGTAAATTGAACCAGGCAGTGACATGGTTAAATTCGCATATACCCTGCCTATGCGAAATCGCGGCAAAAACCGCACGCGGAATCGCATCGGCATGCAATTTCGTCAGCGGTGGAATCCCAGTGATTCGCACCGCACTAGTGGAAACGAGCCCTAGTGTGGCAGCAAAAATACAATTTTCAAAGTAGGCACACTACTGCTGTAGCATGCACTGCTAACTTACTCGCACCCTCCCCAAAAGACGAGTCTGACACTTCCGCTGCCTAGACTAGAGGATCAACTGTATACACATCACCATGGCAACAGGGACGTGAGCTCTCTGCTGCGCATGCGCACTGTCCCAGTTTGAAACCTATTGTATGGCTCTCACAGAATTGCATTTTAAATAATGTGGCGTTTATGGCTCTCTCAGCCAAATAGGTTCCTGACCCCTGCAGTACAGGAATAGTTTAAAGCTAATGGGATCCCATATTTAAATAA
Source organism: Hyperolius riggenbachi (assembly GCF_040937935.1). Classification (NCBI taxonomy): domain Eukaryota; kingdom Metazoa; phylum Chordata; class Amphibia; order Anura; family Hyperoliidae; genus Hyperolius; species Hyperolius riggenbachi. The sequence continues at coordinate 482,803,511 of NC_090647.1, read as the reverse complement.
ATAAAGGTCCGATACCTAAGGAGAGGGTAGGCTCAGTCCTAATGAGCCTTCCCTCTCCTCTCCCACTGCCGTCGGTGCTGTGCTAGCTCCCTCGTTCGCATCCGCCGCCGCAGGGACTTCGGAAGTCTTCGGGAGCCGAGACCTCCCGAACTCGGGAGCACTCGGGCTCCCGAAGCATTTCCGAAGCCTCCCTTCGGCGGGGGAACAGCGGTATTTGACCGAAACGGTTGAATACCACTACGGGGGAGCCAGCGCAACGACGAGGACCGGGAGAGGAGAGGGGAAAGCTCTATGGGACCCAGAGCCTCCCTCTCCTTAGGTGAGTATCTGACTTTTTTTATTTAAAACTGGTTCCCATTCACTTTAAAAAATATCGGCTGTTATCTATGCAAAAGAGCTTCTCTGAGCTATTCGACACACTGGGTCGAATACAGTCCTGTTTTCTGAAGCAGCCAAGAAACAGTGAGAGACAGCTTGAGATAAGGTTTTACGCCAGGAGAGGTCAAAGGATCATTATTTCTATGTTGTTTTATCGCTTAAAAGCCAGTGTGGTTTTACAACTGCAACTGTGACAGAATAATGCAATGTTATAAAAAAAGAGACTTTCCTCTTTACATATAATTCATTATCTCATAAGTTTTTATTTTTCGCTTCATGTTTACGTTAAAGGATGAGGCATGCCTTGTTACTCAGAAGGGCAGCCAAAGTATTAGGGTTGGGCAGAAGAGGATTACGTTTTTAGGGTAGCAGTTTGCAGAGTATTCGCTCAATGTGGCAATAGCCCCTTCAGTGGTCTTTTACAATGCAGGTGACATTCTGAAATAATTCAGTCTTTCCTACTCTTACACCACACTGATACTGCTAAATAATTTAAATTGTAGCTTTAAAATGTATCTTTCCACTGCATTTATAAAGACTGAAATATGAATAGAGGTGGTAGGGAGAGTAGGGCCTGTTTGCACTTGTGCCACGTGCGGCTGCACTTCCGGATCTGCAGGTATGCAGACAATGGGATTCACAGCCTCAACAGATGGCAATGTCAGCCGAATCACTAGGGCAAGCGATTTGACCGGCGGTGCCTTTGTTTCCTATGGCAGAGTTTCCACGCACGATTTGCCTGCCGGGAAACTCTGTGCAGATTCGGCGCAGAAGCCGCACTACTGGAAACCGGCCCTGACACATCCTTAGGCTCCCTGGACACTACATGCGATTCAGATTTCCGATTTTTAATCTGTACTGCATGCTGCGTTTTTCTTTTGATAGCATCCAGGGAAAATCGGAATCACAAATCAGATTTGCGGTGTGCAGAGAGCCTAAAGGGGACTTTTCAAGTACACTTTGATGCACTTCAAAAAGCAGATTGCGGCCGTTTTGCCGATCGCAAAAAACATCGCAAATAACATGTAAATTACAGTGCTATTTTTCCACTAGCACAATTTATTTTTTCCTGAGTCGCAATCACTGGCAGGTGCGTTTTTTTTTTCTTTTGTACAGTTGCGCCACCTACCTTGCGGCAGGGAAAATGGAAGGCAACGAGAATACAATGCAGTGCGATTGTGCTTGCGATCGTGTTTCCTAGTGGAAAAGGACTTTAATAAATTTGTGCATATACATGTAATTGCTGCATACAATAGAGTAGAGAATTCACATACCGGAAAATTGCTGAGTGCAGGGTGCGGTGGGTGCAGGGACTGAGAGCCTTACGGCCATTCCGCGCACATGCGCTTCTACAGAGGCTTCTGCATTTCTTGCAGCCTCTGTAGAAGCGCATTTGCGCGAAACAGCCGTAAGGCTCTCAGTCCCTGCACCCACCGCACGCTGCACTTAGCAATTTTCCAGTATGTGAATTCTCTACTCTATTGTATGCACTGTATGTAGTAACTACATGTACTGTATATTCACAAGTTTATTAAAGTCAATTGATAGCAGTGCTGGCGTTCTTCTCTCCTTTGGAACACAGATGCCTCTGCAGCTTTAGCACGCTATTTGTCCTATAGACACACCGGATATCTGCGTTTAGACACCCCTCTCCCCCATCCCCACTGTTGTACTGCAGTGCCAGCGCTCTTGCCCTCTCCTAACCTGCTTCTAGTGGAAAAGAACCCGCAAGGACAACTGAAGTGAGTGGGATATAGGGGCTGCCATATTTATTTGCTTTTAACCTCCTGGGCGTTCAGTCTCTGCTGGATTTTTGTGCAAAAAGTGATCCAATTAATGGTCATAACCTTTTTCCTGTAACTTACCAAAATGTGGCAAGCAAGGGTCTAGTGACCATTTTGAGTGTAATAAAAGCTTGAAACGCAAAATCAAAACTGAATTTCAAAATTACTCCCCAAAATCTCTGATCGTTTACCGTATACGTCTGAACTGCAGCTTCTCAACCTGCACTAATATGAATGTAAAGGTGGCCGTACATCTAGCAGTGATGGGCAGATTCGACCAAGAGACAGATCTCTCTCTGATCTAATCTGATTGGAGGAAGATCTGTCAGCTGCCCGTACACTGCAGGCCGATTCCTGATCAATTTCAACATAAAATCTCTCAGGAATCGTCTGTCCGCTTCCCCCCAGTGTGTAAATGTACCCCCCTTGTGTGCATTTATACATTACCTGTCCTGTGTCACCTACTGCGAGGAGCCCATCTATCTACGGAATCCCCCGCAGGTTATTGTATTGAATTCAATACAAAAAAAATGTATAATAAAAGTTTTCCACCAGAGGTTGATGATGCTGTGTGACCCTGGTGTCATCAACACAGATCACTGGGGAACATGTCACTATCATGGCGAGGGATCAGCATGCCACTTGGTGAGTATAAGCTGACTTGAGTATAAGCCCCCCCCCACATGTCTCCCCCATGTCTCCCCCATGTGCGTGATGCAGAATACGCTTTAGAAGCTAGGCCTCAGCTTCCAATCAGGGAAGTTTTTAGGCTAAATTGCTCTCAGGGAGAGGGTGTAAAAATTGCATGTCTAAGTTCGTTTTGTATGTTTATCCAGCATGTGGATGCATACGGGGCAGCATGGTGGCGTAGTGGTTAGCTCTCTCGCCTTGCAGCGCTGGGTCCCTGGTTCGAATCCCAGCCAGGGCACTATCTGCAAAGAGTTTGTATGTTCTCTCCGTGTCTGCGTGGGTTTCCTCCGGGCACTCCGGTTTCCTCCCACATTCCAAAAACATACAGATAAGTTAATTGGCTGCCCCTAAAAATTGGCCCTAGACTACAGTACTTACACTACATAATATAGACATATGGCAATGGTAGGGATTAGATTGTGAGCTCCTTTGAGGGACAGTTAGTGGCAAGATATATATATATATATATATATATACACTGTACAGCGCTGCGTAATATGTCGGCGCTATATAAATACTAAATAATAATAATAATAATAATAATACAGAAGTGTGTTGACTTGCACTTGTGCAGCCGGCCATCGCCCTCTAGTGTCAGCAAAGCACGGTACAGCGATGACCTCCGCACATGTTGCTACCATATATAGAAGTGTTAAAGCAAAGAATTGTTTGTAGATACCGACACTATTCATGATGGGAAAGTGATTACACTTGCTGTTTTGTTTGTTTTTTTCAAATGAAAAGATGTGAGGACTACATATATTTGGCATCTGTAATACAGCTAGGCTATCTAACTATAGTTTTATACTCTAAGCAAATGCAATGCCTGGGTCTCAAGGCCTTTCCAAGTATAAATTTCTCATAGCAGGCCATCACTTGATGTTCACAGTAGATCCCATGCGATCAGTTTCTGTGCTTCAGAAATTACCATTCCATGATTCCAGCAAAGCTCAGCTAAGTATATGTCTGGGAGTATCCTAACTCCTCACCACAGGCTGTTTTCTTCTCCTTTGATTGCTTATTTCTAAGTTAATGACACAATTAAACATTGTGGGCCTATCAGACTCTAAGGTGATTAGGAATAAAGAGACTGTACTTTATAAACACTACAGTTAGAGGAACCTGGGTCAAGCAGAATTGGAGGACACTCACATAGCAGAGTTTTGGAGTATAATGAAAACAGTTTATAATAAGTCTCAGCCTTATTACTTCAACCATATTAGAATATCAAAACTGGTTATCCACGTCATTGGAGATTTGCAAATTCTACATGTAGTAGTTCTGTTGTGTGCTCTGTTATCGCCCAATCCAGCTGTAAGATGTCTGCAGAGATGCTCGCTGGACTGGGTGTCATTTGGGGCACATCTGACCTACCCCAAACTTCTCATCACCTTCGCACAGCTGCAGTGGTCTCATCTGCATTGTATTTTACCTGATCACTATTGTTTCTCACTATGGTTTACAACTTCTGTTCATCATCTTTTTTCCTCTGGACCACCAAGGTTCACAGTGAAGACACAGAGGTCTGAGACACAGGAAGTGAGGAAGTTCTTCCCCTCCCCCCCCCAATTGGGGACACAGACAGCAGTAAAAGTCAGAATTAAAATTTTTCTTCTGGAGTTAAAGTGGACATGAACTCATAACTTCCTCTCGGCTCTAAAAGATAAGCAACCGCATAATAACCTTTAAAGAAAGACATTTCTTTGTTACAGCTGATACAAATCCTGCAGTGTCTACTTCCTGCTTTCATGGAAGCAGCTATAGGGTTAGCATCCTGTTTTTACAAATTAGCTGCCCTGCCGAGGCAGCCAGCTGACGCAGCTGAGATCAAGTTACATTTGTGATTAGTCACAGATGATGGGGAATTGGACAGGCAAAACTCTCTGCATACATACACAGGGTGCATTTATCGGTTTTCCTTCTGTCCTGTGCAAGAGTTCAGATAAGTCTTTCTAAAGGTGGCCACTAATGATCCACTCTTTTTCATCCAATCTTACCAAATCTATGTAGTAGAAGTGTAAACTGAGTGAATATATTGAGAAGATACTATAGGCAGTCCCTTATATTACATAGAGGTACAGACTAACCTACAAGCTCATGGTGACCCAGAACTCATTGGAGTGTGTAAGGGACTACAATGGTCCTAAAAGACCCCTTACTAAGATGTTAAGAAAAACAAAAGTTTGCTTTCCTAAAACAGAAAGAATTTGCGATAATTCAGGTTGTAGTGAGCTTGAGATGTCTCCCAGTGCATCACTGCTGAATATATGCAAATTAACCATTGTACCCTTAGAAGCTAAACACACATTCAGCAGTTGTGCTCTGGGAGACATCTCAAGCTCACTCCAACCTGAATTATCGCAAATTCTTTCTGTTTTAGGAAAGCAAACTTTTGTTTTTCTTAACATCTTATTAAGGAGGCTTTTAGGACCATTGTAGTCCCTTACACGCTCCAATGAGTTCTGGGTCACTATGAGCTTGCTGGTTAGTCTGTACCTCTCGGATTTACAAGCCCTACTCCATAGAGCCAAATTAATCCATGCCATGCACTGATGAGGATCAAACAATCTGAAACAGTCTGTATGCATGTTGGATTATTATGGCTCTGTACAAATTAACAAGCTGACACATCATTGCATTCCAGCGGTTCTGAAGGTGTGTTTAGCTTCTAAGGGTACAATGGTTAATTTGCATATATTCAGCAGTGTTGCTCTGGGAGACATCTCAAGCTCACTCCAACCTGAATTATCGCAAATTCTTTCTGTTTTAGGAAAGCAAACTTTTGTTTATATTACATAGAAACACCTTTAAGATCAGTCCTATATCTTATCTATTTCCATTTATCTTATTTGTCATATATCATATTGATAGCTAGATGACAGCCCAGACTGTGGTCCAGTAATAATTCAGTTGGAGATCAATCCCATTAGCGTGTGTATATATGTATGTAGTAATAACCCTGTGAACTGGAGCAGAAATCTATTTGGTGGTTTGTTGATCTGCGTCTATAGGATGATGCTAGGGGCTACATGCAGACAAGCTCCTTACTTGTTTCTGAGTCCCATCAGGTGTAGCGTGTTTTACAATTCACAGAAGCCAGATTCATGTATATTATTAAAGTACAATGAAACCAAGTTATGTGTATAGATTAGGTCCGTGGACCCAGGATCCCCACAAATCATAGTACACTGCCTGAAAGGCATGCACCAGGAGGGATGCTTGTATTGAGCACTCAATATTGCATTGACCCATAACATATACAGTAGTAAAGTTAATCTGTCATGCAAAAGTTATTGGCTGCAGATAAAGGCATGGTGAAAATTTGCCTATGCTGCAGTTGAACACTGGGTAACAGCTACCCTATTGTGCTGTAGTCTCTGAGACTTTTATCAGGGATGCCGTTGTGATTAAAGCACTAGTCCACATTACCATGTCTTTCATCATGGGTAAACGTGACCAAGGAAGTATGCCTTTACACACACCATTTTCATATATGATACAGATGTTCCAAAGACATTCTAAATAGTCAGTCCTGAGACGCTGGGATCTGTGCGTAAAGTACAAGAGGGGGGACAGGCAGAGACAGCTTTCTGTCCACAGAAACTGACTGGTTGGCGTCCCCTCCCAGCACACAGCAAAAACTGCACAGCTGCCAGCAGAGTGGAGATTTCTTTGTCTGTGTAGAGTTGTCACCTGATGGTGATGGGAAGGGGGAGGAATATGGACAGCTCCTAGGCTGCTATTCAGTCTAACCAAGCTGCATAAGACATAAGCACAGGAAGTCAGCATTGCAAACCCAGCCAACTGTTATTAAATAAAAAAGAATAATGCAAAAATGTATTGCAAACAGGGCACGCATTTTTGTGCATTGCAAATTGGTTGGTGCTCCGCCCACTTCAGACAGGAAGGGGAGGTATCAGATAGACATGTGGCCATATTTTGCACTGATTAGACAATCTAATGACTCCACCTATCTGTAAGTAATGAGCCAGCAACTGTCTCAAGCAGTACCTTGGACAGCAGCCTTAAAGAGACTCCGTAACAAAAATTGCATCCTGTTTTTTATCATCCTACAAGTTCCAAAAGCTATTCTAATGTGTTTAGGCTTACTGCAGCACGTTCTACTATCACCATCTCTGTAATAAATCAACTTATTTCTCTCTTGTCAGACTTGTCAGCCTGTGTCTGGAAGGCTGCCAAGTTCTTCAGTGTTGTGGTTCTGTGATGCATCTCCCCCCTCCAGGCCCCTCTCTGCACACTGCCTGTGTGTTATTTAGATTAGTGCAGCTTCTCTCTGCTCTATTATCTTTTACAAGCTGGATAAATCATCCTCTGAACTGGCTGGGCTTTCACATACTGAGGAATTACATACAGGCAGAGCTGTCTGCACTCTGCAGGAAGAAACAGCCTGACACTTCAGTGGAAGATAGCTGCAGGGGGAAAGAAACACACAAATGATCTCTTGAGATTCAAAAGGAATGCTGTATACAGCCTGCTTGTGTATGAATGTATTTTCTATGTGTGGACATACTGTACATCAACCTACTTCCTGTTGTGGTGGCCATTTTGTTTGTTTATAAACAAACTTTTTAAAACGGTTTTTAACCACTTTTAATGCGGCGAGGAGCGGCGAAATTGTTACAGAGGGTAATAGGAGATGTCCACTAACGCACTGGTATGTTTACTTTTGTGCGATTTTAACAATACAGATTCTCTTTAACCCAAACCTGAAATGAAAAATAAGGCCCCGTTCACACTGACGATAGCAAAACGCTAGCAATTATTGCTAGTGTTTTTGCTGCAGTGATATTTTTTTAGCGATAAATGCGAAAAAAATCACAGTACATTTTTTGTGATTTTTGAGCAATCGCGATTCGTATTTTAAATACATTGCAACCGCGATTGCTCTAAAATTGCGAAATATGCTGCATGTAGTGCGTTTTCGTTTACCGTGAATTGCGGCGATCACAGCAGTGAGATTATTGCCGTATAGCTTGCATCGGACTAGTGCTTTAAAAATCACTAGCGATCGCCAGCGATTCAGTGTTCAACAGTAAACTGCTGCTAATCGCCTCAGTGTGATGGGGCGATTAGACATGTCATACTTACCTGTGCGTAGTCTGCTTATCAATCTCCATCTCCTTGTCCTGTTCACTGTGATTAATGGCATTCTCCGTCCACCATTTTAAAAAAGGCGATGACCCTGTAACAGCTTCTGGGCCGGTAATATTGCTTGAGCCATAGGGAAACATGGACATTACCTTGAACTTTAGTTTCCCTTTCAGTTATAACTGACAGTAAGGGCTGGTTCAGACGGGCGTTTTTGTGGCGTTTAACGCAGCGTTTCAGACGCAGCGTTTTTTGGGCTCTACTGCCATCCCATGCAAGTAAATGGGAGCGTTTAGAGCTGGCTTTTGCAGGCTTTCATGAAAGCCTGGCAGTAGATCCCAGCGTTGCGTCTAGTCTCAAAAGCAACATGCTGCTTTCAAAGGCGGTAAACGCGAGGAAACAATAGCAGAGACCAGAACTGCTAGCCTTGAACGCTTTTCAAAAGCTTTCAAAAGCTAGCTTTTAAACGCTGGCGTTTAAACGCTGGCGTTTGAACGCAATGCCAAGCAAAAGCTCAGCAGACGCCCGTGTGAACCAGCCCTAACTGATATAGTGAAAATGGGCCCTAAGTTTTTTCAGCTTCTGGAGAGACAAGTCTGACAAATCTTGTCAGAACTGGAAGGAATCGTTGTAAGAAGAAAATGGTGAGCTTCTGAAAGGAATGGACAGCGAGGTAAGTATGTAATATTCACTTGCAGGTACAACATGTGTTTATTTTAAATAATTTTACTCTGTTCAGGTTCACTTTAAAGAACAGTTTAATGCCACAAAGGACCTTTGGATTAATGTTGGTATACAGTAGAATTTGATCAAATGCTAGTGCAGTGCATTCACATAAGTCAGGTTAGGCGGCCCATAGCGACTGCATCAGCCGATAATCAGGCGTGTGCACGGCAACCGGCGACCCCCAACCTACGAGTGATCCACTGGGTGGATTTACTAGATCAGTTTTTCACTTACCTGGGGCTTCTGCCAGCCCCCTGCAGCCTCCCTCTGCCCGCGCCGTTACCATATGATCCTCTGGTCGAGCGCCGTGGCTACGTTTTGTTACCCCTGACTTGCAGATCGACGGCCACTGCGTGTCCTGGCCGGGAGCATACTGCGCAGGTGCAGTACGAGGTTTTCTTGTACTGTGCCTGCGCACGACGCTCCTGCTGATGGGCGCACAAACGAGGATGCGCATGGCCAGGGCCACACAGGCGCAGTGGCTGTCGACTAGCAAGTTGGCAGTAAGGAAACTTGGCCACGGCGAAGGACCGGAGGATGCGGATGCCCCAGGTAAGTGAAACACTTTTTTTTTTATTTTTTTTTATCATTTCAGGTTTCCTTTAAGTACCTGAAAAAGTTAATCTATAAAATAATTTTCATTTAATATTTAATTGCTCTTCTCTTTCAGGATCTCCTTAAACATACACCTGCTGACCACCCAGACTATCCACTGCTGCAGGACGCTCTGCGCATCTCCCAGAATTTCCTCTCTAGCATCAATGAAGATATAGATCCAAGGAGAACCGCTGTCACAACCCCAAAGGGAGAGGTGAGAGGGGCAAGGGCAGCATTGGTTTGTCCGGGAGAATGTTACTGACAGATCAGAGGTGGTTATATTCCTATTATCCAAGTCTCAATTTGCAGAAAAAAAGCTTGCTGCTAATACACTTTTCTCACTTTGCCATTATAATGTGCTCTAGGGATGGCAATGCTTAGGAAAACCCATGGAGAAGTATGAGATCAGTTTGATCAGCTGATAGATTTGTAAGGTTCTGATTTGCTGTGATGACTTTCTGGTGTAACACATGATCATGACCAGCAAATCAGAACCTTACAAATCTATCAGCTGGTCAAACTGATCATGAGTTCTCCTCGGCAGAGCACTCCCTAAGTTCTACAGCATATGAATGCACATTGTATACATAGGATAGTGTATGATAATCTCACACATACCTCTTGTATACCTCAGGTGGGTACTTACCTGGGTGAGGCAATCCAAACCACATCATTACACAAAAGCATGCGCTCCAAATGCAGATAGGGATGTAGTTTAAGCTAGTCATACACCATTCAATTATAATTGATTTTGTTTTTCAATCGATATTATGGGCTATAATCGATTGAAAAATCTGCAATGTTGATGTAATATCGATTGATTTAAAAATATTGAGCAGTGTTTGGCCAGCTTCAATTTATAGGAAACCACTGCTTGCAGTGATAAAAAGAAAAACTTTGATTCTTCTATGGCAACAATAGTTTTTATCGAATTGCTGTAAAATTGGTTAATTTTGTTGTATCGTGTTCGGCCACCTTTAAAGTGTGATGGAGTAAAATGCATCATCATCTGCAATTAGAGTGCTGGCTTTTGTGTACATTAGAAATATGCCAGAAAAACACAGAAGTGGTAAAAAATATGAACTGAATAAAAGCTGCAGGGCTGTATAGGAGTCTTACATACTCATTGCAATGAGAGTCCCCACAGCTTGGTATGATTGCTCTATTGTGGATCCATGCCTGAATGATCTGGTTGCCGGGTAGCTCATCCCATTGGCCATAGAGACCTGAATGTATCCAGTTCAGCCATTAGGGTTTGGTAACAAGCAATTGGTATGGAAGGAGTTGATTGCAGACATTTCTGTTCTCTACTCACACACAGAGTATTTTTCCAGTGGTTGCATTGAGGTAGAATTGCTGCAAATCGGAGAACCACTTGCAGTGGTTTTGGGTACACAGACGTCAGTACTAGGAAAGCTGCACTCCCTGTGTGTCCAGCAAGCAGAGTACATGTGATCTGGCCTTTTAAAGGATACCCGATGTGACTTGATGAGATAGACATGTGTATGTACAGTGCCAAGCACACAAATAACTATGCTGTGTACCTTTTTTTTCTCTGCCTGAAAGAGTTAAATATCAGGTATGTAAGTGGCTGACTCAGTCCTGACTCAGACAGTAAGGGCCTGTTTCCACTTGTGCGTTGCGATTCCGTCGCGGAAAATGCGTCAGCAAATCTGCATGTGGGTGCGGATTCGTTCGAGTTTCCATGCGGATTTTCACGCGGAATCGCTCGTGGTTTGCACTATGCGATTTTAATCATGTCAATGCCGGCAAGCATTGACATGGGTTTTTCAGCGGAATCGCACGCGGAAACTCTGGGAAAACCGCAAGATTAATACGCTTGAGGTTTTCCTATTAAATTACATTGCTGGCGATTCACGTGCGGGTGTGCGGCATGCAGATTTTTTCTGCACAGCAGACTGCACAGAATCCCGCACAAGTGGAAATAGCCCCATCCACTTGTATTGGTTATGCAAATCTGCATGCAGAAAACGCATGCAGATTCGCTCTAGTGGAAACGGGCCCTTAGTGACTACAGTGGGACCCTCACTGATAAGAAATTCCAACTATAAAACACTTTCCTAGCAGAAAATGGCTTCTGAGAGCAGGAAAGAGATAAAAAAAGGTCACTAGTCCATACATTTTAGCTCTGGCATACTTCAATGAATGTGTCATTGAGCAAAAACAATTAAACAGTTAAAACTTAAAAGTAGATTTAAACATAAAATAAAACTGTGGAATATCTTAAAAAGTCATTTTTAGGAGAAGGAAGATTCATTACTTTATTTTCGCCTTGGGTGTCCTTTAAAACTGTCTTTATTTGCTAATAAAGCTGTAATTATTAATGCTTATTTTGCAGAGTCGGCAGCTTATAAAAGATGGCTTCATGGTGGAGCTCTCTGAAAACTCCCGAAAGCTGCGCCACCTCTTCCTGTTTACAGACCTCCTCCTCTGCGCCAAACTCAAGAAGGCGACCGCTGGGTATGTAAAGAGATGGGATAGCGGCTTTTCTCAATTTCTGCTTCTGACTTCTTGTTACTGGACTTCCTGTTCCTGGATAACGGTTCTACTCCTTATAAGCCATGTGACGGGGGTTCTCAGTGAACGAGTTCCATTTACCATGACCTGAATCATCCATTAAGCCAGAACCTCCATTTTGTTTATATTACCATGTGTGAAGGATTCACTAAGATGTGACCTCTGGTTCAGATTCATGATTGCATCACATTATGGGGGAACTCTAGACCATGTCCATCTGCTACAATTGTGTTGTCCATGTTCGGCAAGTCCCATTATTCACTTTTATAGGATATTGTCAAAACTATTCACTATTTTCTTACAGAAACAATTTTACATTGAGCAGAAAATACACACATAGCTGTCAGTCATGCACATTAGAGAGGGTTTTAAAGCCCAAAGGGGTTTTAGTTTTTCTTCAGGCCTTCTGCAAAATCCTAATGGTTTTGATGGTCAGTAACTTAACTGGGTAGTTATGGGAAGTGTTTTATGCACAAATCTGTAAAAATTGCATATTTGTACAGGTGCATATCCATTTAAAATTCAATCCATGCAAAAACTATTTAGATCTACTTTAAATTGGCACATTGAAAAGGAAGGATGCTGAAAATGACCATAAATTATCATAATCGTTAACCGTGTACTTGGAATTTATGTATAATTTGGCCAAACCCAGAGGTATAACGTATGATGTATATAAAGCATAGTGATGAGCCTCATAATAGTTTATCCATAGTAAAATATTGATCTCAGGTTCTTTAGATACAGTTCCCTTAATGTTTTGAATAATGTTGCTTTAACCACAAAGTTAGCATTATATATTACAGCTCTACAAGGTGAAGCAATAAACAGAAAAAAATGCTTCCGCTGATAAACACATTCATATTGAGAACCCCCTGCAGTTCCCTTCTCTTGCACTCTCTGCCTCTAACTCTCTCCCTCTGTCGCATGCTCCCTTTTTCTAACGCACCGCTACCTTATTCACTCAGCTTCTCTTCTGCCTTATTCTCCCGGCCTCCCCTCTGCCTCATTCTCCCAGCCTCCCCTCTGCCTCATTCTCCCAGCCCCTCCTCTGCCTCATTCTCCCAGCCCCTCCTCTGCCTCATTCTCTCGGCCTCCCCTCTGCCTCATTCTCTCAGCCTCCTCTCTGCCTCATTCTCTCAGCCTCCTCTCTGCCTCATTCTCTCAGCCTCCCCTCTGCCTCATTCTCTCAGCCTCCCCTCTGCCTCATTCTCTCAGCCTCCCCTCTGCCTCATTCTCTCAGCCTCCCCTCTGCCTCATTCTCTCAGCCTCCCCTCTGCCTCATTCTCTCAGCCTCCCCTCTGCCTCATATCTGCCTCATTCTCCCAGCCCCTCCTCTGCCTCATTCTCCCAGCCCCTCCTCTGCCTCATTCTCTCGGCCTCCCCTCTGCCTCATTCTCTCGGCCTCCCCTCTGCCTCATTCTCTCGGCCTCCCCTCTGCCTCATTCTCTCGGCCTCCCCTCTGCCTCATTCTCTCGGCCTCCCCTCTGCCTCATTCTCTCGGCCTCCCCTCTGCCTCATTCTCTCGGCCTCCCCTCTGCCTCATTCTCTCGGCCTCCCCTCTGCCTCATTCTCTCGACCTCCCCTCTGCCTCATTCTCTCGGCCTACCCTCTGCCTCATTGTCTCGGCCTCTCCTCTGCCTCATTGTCTCGGCCTCTCCTCTGCCTCATTGTCTCGGCCTCTCCTCTGCCTCATTGTCTCGGCCTCCCCTCTGCCTCATTGTCTCGGCCTCCCCTCTGCCTCATTCTCTCGGCCTCCCCTCTGCCTCATTCTCTCGGCCTCCCCTCTGCCTCATTCTCTCGGCCTCCCCTCTGCCTCATTCTCTCGGCCTCCCCTCTGCCTCATTCTCTCGGCCTCCCCTCTGCCTCATTCTCTCTGGCCTCCCCTCTGCCTCATTCTCTCGGCCTCCCCTCTGCCTCATTCTCTCGGCCTCCCCTCTGCCTCATTCTCTCGGCCTCCCCTCTGCCTCATTCTCTCGGCCTCCCCTCTGCCTCATTCTCTCGGCCTCCCCTCTGCCTCATTCTCTCGGCCTCCCCTCTGCCTCATTCTCTCGGCCTCCCCTCTGCCTCATTGTCTCGGCCTCCCCTCTGCCTCATTGTCTCGGCCTCCCCTCTGCCTCATTGTCTCGGCCTCCCCTCTGTCTCATTGTCTCGGCCTCCCCTCTGTCTCATTGTCTCGGCCTCCCCTCTGCCTCATTGTCTCGGCCTCCCCTCTGCCTCATTCTCTCGGCCTCCCCTCTGCCTCATTCTCTCGGCCTCCCCTCTGCCTCATTCTCTCGGCCTCCCCTCTGCCTCATTCTCTCGGCCTCCCCTCTGCCTCATTCTCTCTGGCCTCCCCTCTGCCTCATTCTCTCGGCCTCCCCTCTGCCTCTTTCTCTCGGCCTCCCCTCTGCCTCATTCTCTCGGCCTCCCCTCTGCCTCATTCTCTCGGCCTCCCCTCTGCCTCATTCTCTCGGCCTCCCCTCTGCCTCATTCTCTCTGGCCTCCCCTCTGCCTCATTCTCTCTGGCCTCCCCTCTGCCTCATTCTCTCGGCCTCCCCTCTGCCTCATTCTCTCGGCCTCCCCTCTGCCTCATTCTCTCGGCCTCCCCTCTGCCTCATTCTCTCGGCCTCCCCTCTGCCTCATTCTCTCGGCCTCCCCTCTGCCTCATTCTCTCGGCCTCCCCTCTGCCTCATTCTCTCGGCCTCCCCTCTGCCTCATTCTCTCGGCCTCCCCTCTGCCTCATTCTCTCGGCCTCCCCTCTGCCTCATTGTCTCGGCCTCTCCTCTGCCTCATTGTCTCGGCCTCCCCTCTGCCTCATTCTCTCGGCCTCCCCTCTGCCTCATTCTATCGGCCTCTCCTCTGCCTCATTCTCTCGGCCTCCCCTCTGCCTCATTCTCTCGGCCTCCCCTCTGCCTCATTCTCTCGGCCTCCTCTCGGCCTCCCCTCTGCCTCATTCTCTCGGCCTCCCCTCTGCCTCATTCTCTCGGCCTCCCCTCTGCCTCATTCTCTCGGCCTCCCCTCTGCCTCATTCTCTCGGCCTCCCCTCTGCCTCATTCTCTCGGCCTCCCCTCTGCCTCATTCTCTCAGCCTCCCCTCTGCCTCATTCTCTCGGCCTCCCCTCTGCCTCATTCTCTCGGCCTCCCCTCTGCCTCATTCTCTCGGCCTCCCCTCTGCCTCATTCTCTCGGCCTCCCCTCTGCCTCATTCTCTCGGCCTCCCCTCTGCCTCATTCTCTCGGCCTCCCCTCTGCCTCATTCTCTCGGCCTCCCCTCTTCCTCATTCTCTCGGCCTCCCCTCTGCCTCATTCTCTCGGCCTCCCCTCTGCCTCATTCTCTCGGCCTCCCCTCTGCCTCATTCTCTCGGCCTCTCCTCTGCCTCATTCTCTCGGCCTCCCTCCTGCCTCATTCTCTCGGCCTCCCCTCTGCCTCATTCTCTCGGCCTCCCCTCTGCCTCATTCTCTCGGCCTCCCCTCTGCCTCATTCTCTCGGCCTCCGCTCTGCCTCATTCTCTCGGCCTCCCCTCTGCCTCATTCTCTCTGGCCTCCCCTCTGCCTCATTCTCTCGGCCTCTCCTCTGCCTCTCCTCTGCCTCATTCTCTCGGCCTCTCCTCTGCCTCATTCTCTCGGCCTCTCCTCTGCCTCTCCTCTGCCTCATTCTCTCTTCCTTCCCCCTACCTCATGCTCCCGGCCCCTCCTCTGCCTCATGCTCCCGGCCCCTCCTCTGCCTCATGCTCCCGGCCTCTCCTCTGCCTCATGCTCCCGGCCTCTCCTCTTCCCTTATGCTCCCGGCCCCTCCTCTGCCTCATGCTCCCGGCCCCTCCTCTGCCTCATGCTCCCGGCCTCTCCTCTGCCTCATTCTCTCTGGCCTCCCCTCTGCCTCATTCTCTCGGCCTCTCCTCTGCCTCTCCTCTGCCTCTCCTCTGCCTCATTCTCTCAACCTCCCCTCTGCCTCATTCTCTCTTCCTTCCCCCTACCTCATGCTCCCGGCCTCTCCTCTGCCTCATGCTCCCGGCCCCTCCTCTGCCTCATGCTCCCGGCCCCTCCTCTGCCTCATGCTCCCGGCCTCTCCTCTGCCTCATGCTCCCGGCCTCTCCTCTGCCTCATGCTCCCGGCCTCTCCTCTGCCTCATGCTCCCGGCCTCTCCTCTGCCACATTCTTTTGGCCTTCCCTCTGCCACATTCTTTTGGCCTTCCCTCTGCCTCATTTTCTCTGCCTCCCCTCTGCTTCATTATCTCCCCCCCCCCCCCCCCCCAATCCTTCGTCTTTGCTGTCGTTCCCCCACTCAGTTTTCCTGTTTTTTTCCCTCTCTGTTCACTCTTTCCATCCCTTCTCTCTGTTTTCCCCTCTTCTTACTCCTCTCTCTTCCTACCTCACTGCCTCATTAACCAGTCTCGCCCCCCTCTGTTGGTATAAAGGGCTTCGCTACGTACATCTAAACCTTTCTAGCAGCTGCCAAGGTGACGGGAGTTACATTTTGACATGTATTGTTAATTAACCTTGTTGCCATACAAATAAAATTTTCACGGCTATGTCTGCAGGGATTCGGCGAACCAGCATGGGCCCCAGGGCAGGCAAGCTGTGAGCAGCTTTAGCATACCTATCCACAGGAAAATACTACTCGGACAGTAAGCTATTCACTATTAGATAGTAACTTAATACTCTTGAGACTGTTGGCATCCATAATTATGGCTACAATGTAATACAAAATGTCCTCTAGGTGTTGCCCTTTTAATCTATCACACGTGTCCAGGCACTGCTGAACCATCTGAGAGTGCTGGCTCTTTGCAGCTATTTGCAGTGGAGTACAAAATGTATGCTTTAATATGGCAGTATAAACTGAGCTAATAGGAAACAAACACAGGACAAAAATCGGCATGTTATTGTGATCTACTGTACATCCTAGCTTTTGCAATAAATATAGTTAATGTATAGTTAAAGCCTCTAACTGCCTGGAGCTTGTAGCCATAAACTTTAAGGTTTTGGAATTTGTGCTTTTTTTTTACCTGATCCTATGACTAGAGTTGATCCTTCAGATTGGCCACAAATAGTAACAGAAAGTTATGCAGCAGGCCAGACCTATAGACATGAAATGCGTCAGTTAATATGACAGCTGTCGCTACTATAGTGGTGCTGGCTGTGGTTTCTTGCAGCCTAGGTGTTTTATTCCTTAATGCGGACCTGGACTCAGAACTTCCTTCACAGAACTTAAGCAACAGCGTAATAACCTTTACAGGAAAAAAACATTTCTTTGTTACAGCTGATACAAATCCTGCAGTTTGTCTTACTTATCAGGGTTGTGGAGTTGGTACAAAAATCAACTGACTCTGACTCCTCAGTTTTATGAAACCACCGACTCCAGCTACAGGTACCCAAAATTGCTACAACTCCTCGCCTCCGACTCTACAGCCCTGAGTGTCTACTTCCTGTTTTTATGGAAGTAGACATAGGGTTAACATCCTGTGTTTACAAATTAGCTGCTCTGCCGATGCAGCCAGCTGACACAGCTGTGAGATCAGATTACAGTTGTGATTAGTCACAGATGAGGGGAAATTAGACATGCTCTTCTCTGTTTTCTTTCTGTCCTGTGCAAGAGTTCAGGTCCACTTTATTCCTGTCAAATCTGTTCTGTGGCACTCAGATGTGGTAATACGCTGACCTGGCTCTTTCTGCATCCTGAGGCTTTCCTTTCTGCAGAAACATGCAGCTTCTTTATCTTGCCATATTTGTGTTTAATTAGTACTGTACATGAGTACTAGAAACTCCTTCTACTTGAATGACGCGGTGTTGTATCCTTGTTAATAACAGTGGCAACCTTTAGCTTTAAAAATGCGGATCAGCTGTCCTTATTTCCTCTACAGGTCAGAAGTCAGATTCCCCTGATCACAGTAAAGTCAAATATTCACAGATTTGCCAAAGCATTAAAGCCACCTGCCCAATATTGTATGTCTCACTGTGCTGCCAAAGCAGCCACGGCCCATCAAGACATGGACTCCATAAGACTCCTAAAGGTGCCCTCTGACCTCTTGAGTCGTTAGTAGCAGGTCTCCTGACTTCTGTAAGTTGTGAGGTGGAGCCTCCATGGATTGGACTTCTTTACTAGCACCTCCCATAGATACTCGATTGCATAGCTCCCAACTGTCCCTCTTTTGGAGGGACAGTCCCTCTTTGGGAGCCCTGTCCCCCTGTCCCTCTTTCCTCCTCATTTGTCCCTCTTTCAGAACTTTGTCCCTCTTTCTATGTAAATATACATATTTCTCTGCTAAAAGATGTGTTTAATTGACTCTAAACTTTATTCCGATCCTTTAAATTGATATATTACTAATTTTAAAATGCTAATATGAAGGAAAATGAACCCGGATAGAAAGGACCAGTGTGGTTTGAATTATAAAACATATTTTTCTTATGAAATCTTTATGGTATGCGTGACTAGGGGTGTGACAGGGGCATGATTAGGGGTGTGGTGGGGGCGTGGCTTAAGTGTCCCTCTTTCTCATCTCAAAAAGTTGGGAGGTATGTCGATTGGCCTGAGATCTTAGGAATTTTGTGGACAATAGAAACCAGATTCATGATACCAGGACACTTTCTATTGCTCCATGTTCCAGTTTTGATACTAATGTAGCCATTTGAGGTCCTTTCAGCAGTGAACAGGGACAACATAGGCTCCCCTGATTGGTTTGCAGCTACACAGCCCCATAATAGTTAAGGATACACTGGGAGTTCTGACATCTTTCCCTCATGGCTAGCATTACTTTTTTACAGCAATTTTTGATACAGTAGCTTTTTTGTAAGATGAGACCAGATGGGTTACTCGTCCCTTTCCATGTACGTTAATCAGCCTGGGGTACCCTGACCTTGTCACCAGTTCACAAGTTGTCCTTCCCTGGACCACTTTTGGTACATATTGACCTGCCAAGGTACTCAGTTGTTCAGCCATCACAATCTGGCCCTTGTCAGAGTGATCCAGATACTTAAAGGTAACCCTAACTGAGAGGGATATGGGTGTTTCCTTTTAAACAATACTAGTTGCCTGGCAGCCCTGCTAATCTCTTTTGCATCAGTAGTGGCTGAATCACACACCTGAAACAAGCATGCAGCTAATCCAGTCTGAGAGTCCATATCCTTCTCAGTTTAGGTTCCCTTTAAGGCTTGCCCATCTTTTTTGTTTCTAACACATTGGACATGATTCACAAAGCTTTTTCGCCTGTTTTCCTCTGTTTTCACCTTATCTATGTTACATTTTTATGCTCCCAAAAAGCAAAATATAATATAATTAAGTTAAGAAAAGTAATATTGAAATGAAGTTAATCAGGAACAAGTTATGTTGAGTGATGATTATTTTGCTTGTAAATGTGCTGAAAGGTTATTTTTATCAATTACGGTAGGTGATAAATAAGTCATTTATGAGAAGTTTTTTGAATAGAGCCTATTGCCTCCACGAACTGACTGGTCACTTGCTGCCTAATATAACCCACCCTCTGACAGGTGCCAATGTGAGAAGATAATCATATTCATTTAACCAGTGAGGTTCCGTTCACATCATCAAACGCTGATGGCCGTGCGTTCGGAACCCAACGCGTACGAATGCACGCCATCTGCGTTGGTATGGGTTGCATGGCTGATCCCATTCACTAAAAGTGAATGGGTCAGCCGCACGTTTTGTTAAAAAATGTGTGCAGCATGTGTTTGCGGACTGGTCCGGAACGCATGAAGTGTGAAGATCAGACAGCGCAGTCTATGCACTTTCTGATGTTGTGCGTGTCGGCCTCCTGCACGCATTGCCGAAATCCATACGGCAACGCGTGCAGTGTGAACGGGGCCTTAGTGGTTTTAACTGATCAGTGTAAATGGTTGCAATGGTGTTACCTGCTCTGAATAAACGCACCTTTCTTGTAATGCTTTACTGAATAAGCCTGATTGTTTCTGTACTGCTTTTCAGATGACATAAATGTTTTACAAACAAGTCTAAAGCGCAATCTACACTATACGATTCTTAATGTGATCCGATTACGATTATATTTACGATCCATTAAATCCGACACGTCCGATCGGGATTCAATTCTATTCAATTTGCCATTGCAAAACAATGGCAAATCGAATTGAATCGAATCCTGATCGGACATGTCGGATTTAATCGGATCGTAAATAGAATCGTAATTGAATCGCATTAAGAACCGTATCGTGTAGATTGGGCTTTAGGAATAGTTCCCATTAAGAGTGCAAATTGTGATTGCGGCGTACAAAATTTCACGTTTTATTGCGATTTGCCCTTGTGATTCCCGTTCAATAGAAAGAGAATTACAACACAATCGTCCTTGCAAGCAGCGTGTTTGCGATTTGTTCAAATAGCAAACACTGCAGTGGGAATGAGCCTATAAGGATACATTATCGGCATCACTTTGCTCATCAGCAAAGCACTATAAAAGCACCCAGTGTGAACCAGCACTTAGGCCTCATTCACACTAGAGCATCTTACAAGCGATTTCAGCAGCTTTTTCAATCGCTGGCGAATGCTAGCATTTTGAAAAGCGCTACTGTATTGTGTATGGCAGTGTTCACACTTCGCGATCGCCAGCGATTTGCTGAAATCACAAAAGTGCTGCATGCAGCATTTTTTTTGTGCGATTTTGGAGCTGTTGTGGTTCAGTGTTATAGAATTGCAAATGCAATTGCTCCAAAATCATTTTTCTGTATAGTGAAAAATCACTGGAGAATCACTTTGCAAAACGGTAGTGATTTTGCTAGCGTTTTGCGTTTCCCAGTGTGAAGGAGGCCTGAGGGGCCTGTTTATAATGATGGCAAACCGGCTGCTGTAAAAGTATTTGTACCTTTCAGAATGACAGACTTATCAAGGTGCGATGAATTGCTGCATTTCATCCTTGTTTCCAAATGTATAATGTATAAGAGTACCAGTTTCAAAAGAAATGACTCAATTGATCGAACTCTAGATAAATCTACTTGTGCTGAAAAAAAAAAAACCACCAATTTCATCAGAAATCTATGAGCACCCTGATTGCCAATTAATAGATTACCAAGTAGTATTGCTACCATTGTTGTTAATATCACAGGCTACAATGGAGGTGGTGTGTTTTTTTTTTTTTTTTTTTTTTTTTTTTTACGCATTCTGTTTACCAGATTGCAACAGATTGCCTCTAATAAGTAGCGGTACACTAACATAATACGCATCAATGAGCCGTGTACCGGTCCTTTTTTGCAATAGCAATGGCTGGTGATCAAGTAGACAGAGCTGTGTACTGCCAGTTCAGGGTAATTATAGTACTGGCAGTCTGAGAACAAAATCCGACGGTGAGCAATAGAGAATAGAGCTGGCACTAGAGACTGCAACAGGGTACTTCCTTTAGGCCAATGCCAACACCTGTGTTCCCAGTGAAAGATATGCAGTAGTTCAAAGGAGAGTAGCAGTGAGAATTGTCACAGCCTGACAGTCGTTTCAGTATTTAGCCTGTGATGAAGTGGGTGACTGCAGACTGGCTGTCAGGCTGTGACACCTATCCGCCTACCTACCACTTCTGATATGTACTGTATGTACCATACTTCTGCAGCCATTGAATAAAAGCCTGAATTGCAAGACTTACAGTTATGCTTATAAGTTTACATACCCTGGCAGAATTTGATTTCTTAACCATTTTTCATAGAACATGAATAATAACACAGATTGTTTTCACTCATGGTTAGTGGTTGGCTGAAGCCATTTATTGTCAAACAATCATGTTTACTCGTATAAATCCTAATCACAACACAAACTATCCAAATGACCCTGATCAAACCTTTATATGCCACAGTTCTTAATATAGTGTGCTGCCACCCTTTAACATCGTTAACAGCTTCAAGTTTTTTTTTTGTAGTAGTTGTGGATAACGTTCTTTATGATGGCAAAGCAGCCCATTCTTCCTGGCAAAAAGTTTCCAGTTCCCCTAAATTATTGGGCTGTCTTGCATGAACTACATGTTTGAGGTCTCCCCAGATTGGCTCAATGATATTGAGGTCAGGATACTGAGATGGCCACTCCAGAACCTTCACTTTTTTTTTTTTTTTTTGCTGTAGCTAAAGACAGGTCCACTTGACCTTATGTTTTGGATCTTTGTCAGGTTGGAATGTTTAGCTTACTGTTTAATGAGTGCAAATTTTCCTCCAGGATTTTTTTTGATAAGTTACTGCATTCATATTATCATCAATTCTGACCAAATTGAATGTGCCCTTGTAGCTCACACATCCCCAAAATATCAGGTATCCACCACCATGTTTCACAGTAGGGCTGGTATACCTTTCTTCATAAGCCTTGTTGACTCCTCCCCAAATGTAGCATTTATGGTTGTGGCCAAAAGGTTCAATTAAAGAGACTCTGAAGCCTAATAAAATACTTTGTTACCTTCTACTTATATTCCGCAATATCAGCAGTCCTGAAACGCCGCAGTCTCACGGGAGAACGATGCCTCTATACCCCCGAAATCCCGGGGCAAAAATCCACGACTTTCAATGTCATGGATTTTTCTGCCCGGGGAGGTAGAGCTTAGCACTGTAGCTCTGCCTCTACTGAAGTCAATCACTGGGTGGATCTCTGCCTCTCCCTGCCCCCCTCTGAGATTGAGAGTGTCAGGGAGAAGTGGCGATCAGCAGAGATTGACTACAGTAGAGGCAGAGCTACAGCACTAATCTTTCTTTCAGGAAGCGCTCCCCGATTTTTGCCCCAGGGATTTCGGGGTATAGAGACATCGTTCTGCTGCATGACTGCGGCGTTTCAGGACTGCTGATATTGCTGAACATAAGTTGAAGGTAAAAAGAAGTATTTTATTAGGCTTCAGACTCTCTTTAAGTCTTATCACTCTAAATGATTTTGTGCCAGAAGGTTTGAGGCTTGTTTTTGTGCTGTTTAGTTGGTCTACCTGACCATGGTTTGGTTTCAACAGAACCCATCATTTTCCACTTCTTAATTCGAGTTTCAACACTGCTGATTGGCATTCTCAATTCCTTGGATCATTTTTGAAATCCCTTTCCTGTTTTATAAAGTTCAACTACCTTTTTTTTGCAGATACTTTGACATTTCTTTTGCTTTCCACATGACTTAGAATCTAAAAAACATCAGTGCAACACTTGAGGAAAGATGCAAGTGTTTGTCAGGAATCTAGAAACGCGTTGACTTTTTATACACACCTACTACAAGCAAACAGATCACAGGTGAAGATGGTTACCATTACTAGCCATTGAATCCTGCTTTTGTCAAGTTGTGTGCATGATATTCGGCCAAATCACCAGGGTGTGTAAACTTTTGATCAGGGTCATTTGGGTAGATTGTGTAGTAATTATAATGTATATAGATGAAACACAGTTGTTTGGCAATAAATGGCTTCAACCAACCACTAACCATGAGCGAAAGAGAAGTTGTTGTCGTCATTCATATTCAGAAATCATAAATTCTGCCAGGGTAAACTCTGATGACCTTATAAATTTGGCATCATAAAAGTGGCAATCGGGTTTTAAAAAGTGAAACATTGTTTTCCACATTTTAATTAACAAGTCATCTAGTCTGCCTTCTATTCTCTTTTTATTTAGTGAAAATTGAGAGAAGAGAGAGTTGGCACAAGGATGAAGTTTGGTTTCAGTGTACAGAAAAGAATTTAGATTTCTTGTAGTTTTCTCCTGACTGACTGATCGCTGTGTAAACACGCTTGTCTTCTGTGAACAGGAAACACCAGCAGTATGACTGTAAGTGGTACATCCCTCTGGCAGACCTGGTGTTCCCCTCCGTGGAGGAGTCCGAGCCCATCCCCCAGCTGCACGCAGCACCGGACCACGAGATAGAGGAGATGAAGGCGAAAATCTCTGTCATTAAGGGCGAGATCCAAAAAGAAAAGGTCAGTATGTGCTGCAGTGGCATTGCTTTACCGGGGACCAGTGATTCCTGGGGGGGCAGGGCTGGTGCTACCATAGAGGCAAAGGAGGCAATTACCTCAGGGCCCCAGAGCCTGTAGGGGCCCCCAGTGGCTGCAAGAGGAAAAAAAATTTAAAAAGACCTTATAGTTTTTGAGAAAATCGATTTTAAAGTTTCAAAGGAAAAAAATATACATTTAAAAACCCGCTGACTTTAACCACTTAAGGACTGCAGTCATAAAACCCCTTAACCTGCTGAGCGGTCTGGACGAGCTCAGCTCGTCCAACACCGCCAGAGGCTGCCGCTCAGGCCCTGCTGGGCCGATTTTTGTCAAATAAAAAGCAGCACACGCAGCCGGCACTTTGCCAGCCGCGTGTGCTGCCTGATCGCCGCCGCTCTGCGGCGATCCGCCGCGAGCAGCGGCGAAAGAGGGTCCCCCCAGCCGCCTGAGCCCAGCGTAGCCGGAACAAAAAGTTCCGGCCAGCGCTAAGGGCTGGATCGGAGGCGGCTGACGTCAGGACGTCGGCTGACGTCGATGACGTCACTCCGCTCGTCGCTATGGCGACGATGTAAGCAAAACAAGGAAGGCCGCTCATTGCGGCCTTCCTTGTTTATTCTGGGCGCCGGAGGCGATCGGAAGAACGCCTCCGGAGCGCCCTCTAGTGGGCTTTCATGCAGCCAACTTTCAGTTGGCTGCATGAAATAGTTTTTTTTTAATTTAAAAAAAACCCTCCCGCAGCCACCCTGGCGATTTAATCAGAACGCCAGGGTGGTTAAGGACCAGAGCCTTTTTTTCCATTCGGACCACTGCAGCTTTCACGGTTTATTGCTCAGTCATACAACCTACCACCTAAATGAATTTTACCTCCTTTTCTTGTCACTAATACAGCTTTCTTTCGGTGCTATTTGATTGCTGCTGCGAGTTTTACTTTTTATTATATTCATCAAAAAAGACATGAATTTTGTCAAAAAAATGACTTTTTTAACTTTCTGTGCTGACATTTTTCAAATAAAGTAAAATTTCCTATACATTTGAGCGCGAAAGTTATTCTGCTACATGTCTTTGATAAAAAAAAAAACCATTCAGTGTATATTTATTGGATTGGGTAAAAGTTATAGCGTTTACAAACTATGGTGCCAAAAGTGAATTTTCCCATTTTCAAGCATCTCTGACTTTTCTGCGCACCTGTCAGGTTTCATGAGGGGCTAAAATTCCAGGATAGTACAAATACCCCCCAAATGACCCCATTTTGGAAAGAAGACATCCCAAAGTATTCAGTGAGAGGCATGGTGAGTTCATAGAAGATTTTATTTTTTGTCACAAGTTAGCGGAAAATTACACTTTGTAACAAAAAAAAACAAAAAAAAAGTTTCCATTTCTTCTAACTTGCGACAAAAAAAAATGAAATCTGCCACGGACTCACTATGCTCCTCTCTGAATACCTTGAAGTGTCTACTTTCCAAAATGGGGTCATTTGTGGGGTGTGTTCACTGTCCTGGCATTTTGGGGGTGCCTAATTGTAAGCACCCCTGTAAAGCCTAAAGATGCTCATTGGACTTTGGGCCCCTTAACGCAGTTAGGCTGCAAAAAAGTGCCACACATGTGGTATTGCCGTACTCAGGAGAAGTAGTATAATGTGTTTTGGGGTGTATTTTTACACATACCCATGCTGGGTGGGAGAAATATCTCCGTAAATGACAATTGTTTTATTTTTTTTACACACAATTTTCAATTTATAGAGATATTTCTCCCACTCAGCATGGGTATGTGGAAAAATACACACCAAAACACATTATACTACTTCTCCTGAGTACGGCGATACCACATGTGTGGCACTTTTTTGCACCCTAACTGCGCTAAGGGGCCCAAAGTCCAATGAGTACCTTTAGGATTTCACAGGTCATTTTGAGAAATTTCGTTTCAAGACTGCTCCTCACGGTTTAGGGCCCCTAAAATGCCAGGACAGTATAGGAATCCCACAAATTACCCCATTTTAGAAAGAAGACACCCCAAGGTATTCCATTAGGAGTATGGTGAGTTCATAGAAGATTTTTTTTTTTTTGTCACAAGTTAGCGGAAATTGATTTTAATTGTTTTTTTTCACAAAGTGTCATTTTCCGCTAACTTGTGACAAAAATAAAATCTTCTATGAACTCACCATACTCCTAACGGAATACCTTGGGGTGTCTTCTTTCTAAAATGAGGTCATTTGTGGGGTTTCTATACTGCCCTGGCATTTTAGGGGCCCTAAACCGTGAGTAGTAGTCTTGAAACCAAACGTCGCAAAATGACCTGTGAAATCCTAAAGGTACTCATTGGACTTTGGGCCCCTTAGCGCACTTAGGGTGCAAAAAAGTGCCACGCATGTGGTACCGCCGTACTCAGGAGAAGTAGTATAATGTGTTTTGGGGTGTATTTTTACACATACAGATGCTAGGTGGGAGAAATATCTCTGTAAATGACAATTATTTGATTTTTTTTTACACACAATTGTCCATTTACAGAGAGATTTCTCCCACCCAGCATGGGTATGTATAAAAATACACCCCAAAACACATTATACTACTTCTTCTGAGTACGGCGATACCACATGTGTGACACTTTTTTGCAACCTAGGTGCGCTAAGGGGCCTAACGTCCTATTCACAGGTCATTTTGAGGCATTTGGATTCTAGACTACTCCTCACGGTTTAGGGCCCCTAAAATGCCAGGGCAGTATAGGAACCCCACAAGTGACCCCATTTTAGAAAGAAGACACCCCAAGGTATTCCGTTAGGGGTATGGTGAGTTCATAGAATTTTTTTTTGTCACAAGTTAGCGGAAAATGACACTTTGTGAAAAAAAAAACAATACATATCAATTTCCGCTAACTTGTGACAAAAAATAAAATCTTCTATGAACTCACCATACTCCTAACGGAATACCTTGGGGTGTCTTCTTTCTAGAATGGGGTCATTTGTGGGGTTCTAATACTGCCCTGACATTTTAGGGGCCCTAAACCGTGAGGAGTAGTCTTGAACCCAAATGTCTCAAAATGACCTGTGAAATCCTAAAGATTACTCATTGGACTTTGGGCCCCTTAGCACAGTTAGGCTGCAAAAAGTGTCACACATGTGGTATCGCCGTACTCAGAAGAAGTAGTATAATGTGTTTTGTGGTGTATTTTTACATATAATCATGCTGGGTGGGAGAAATATCTCTGTAAATGACACATTTTTGATTTTTTTTTTACACACAATTGTCCATTTACAGAGAGATTTCTCCCACCCAGCATGGGTATGTGTAAAAATACACCACAAAACACATTATACTACTTCTCCTGAGTATGGCGATACTACATGTGTGACACTTTTTTGCAGCCTAGGTGCACTAAGGGGCCCAACGTCCTATTCACAGGTCATTTTGAGGCATTTGTTTTCTGGACTACTCTCCACGGTTTAGGGCCCCTAAAATGCCAGGGCAGTATAGGAACCCCACAACTGACCCCATTTTAGAAAGACGACACCCCAAGGTATTCCGTTAGGGGTATGGTGAGTTCATAGAAGATTTTATTTTTTGTCACAAGTTAGTGAAAAATGATACTTTGTGAAAAAAACAATAAAAATCCAATTTCCACTAACTTTTGACAAAAAATAAAATCTTCTATGAACTCATCATACACCTAACAGAATACCTTGGGGTGTCTTCTTTCTAAAATGAGGTCACTTGTGGGGTTCCTATACTGCCCTGGCATTTTACGGGCCCAAAACTGTGAGTAGTCTGGAAACCAAATTTCTCAAAATGACTGTTCAGGGGTATAAGCATCTGCAAATTTTGATGACAGGTGGTCTATGAGGGGCCGAATTTTGTGGAACCGGTCATAAGCAGGGTGGCCTTTTAGATGACAGGTTGTATTGGGCCTGATCTGATGGATAGGAGTGCTAGGGGGGTGACAGGAGGTGATTGATGGGTGTCTCAGGGGGTGGTTAGAGGGGAAAATAGATGCAATCAATGCACTGGGGAGGTGATCGGAAGGGGGTCTGGGGGGATCTGAGGGTTTGGCTGAGTGATCAGGAGCCCACACGGGGCAAATTAGGGCCTGATCTGATGGGTAGGTGTGCTAGGGGGTGACAGGAGGTGATTTATGGGTGTCTCAAGGTGTGATTAGAGGGGGGAAATAGATGCAAGCAATGCACTAGCGAGGTGATCAGGGCTGGGGTCTGAGGGCGTTCTGAGGTGTGGGCGGGTGATTAGGTGCCCGCAAGGGGCAGATTAGGGTCTAATCTGATGGGTAACAGTGACAGGTGGTGATAGGGGGTGATTGATGGGTAATTAGTGGGTGTTTAGAGGAGAGAAGAGATGTAAACACTGCACTTGGGAGGTGATCTGATGTCGGATCTGCGGGCGATCTATTGGTGTGGGTGGGTGATCAGATTGCCCGCAAGGGGCAGGTTAGGGGCTGATTGATGGGTGGCAGTGACGGGGTGATTGATGGGTGGCAGTGACGGGGTGATTGATGGGTGGCAGTGACAGGGGGTGATTGATGGGTGGCAGTGACAGGGGGTGATTGATGGGTGATTGATAGGTGATTGACAGGTGATCAGTGGGTTATTACAGGGAATAACAGATGTAAATATTGCACTGGTGAATTGATAAGGGGGGGTCTGAGGGCAATCTGAGCGTGTGGGCGGGTGATTGGGTGCCCGCAAGGGGCAGATTAGGGTCTAATCTGATGGGTAACAGTGACAGGTGGTGATAGGGGGTGATTGATGGGTAATTAGTGGGTGTTTAGAGGAGAGAATAGATGTAAACACTGCGCTTGGGAGGTGATCTGATGTCGGATCTGCGGGCGATCTATTGGTGTGGGTGGGTGATCAGATTGCCCGCAAGGGGCAGGTTAGGGGCTGATTGATGGGTGGCAGTGACAGGGGGTGATTGATGGGTGGCAGTGACAGGGGGTGATTGACAGGTGATCAGTGGGTTATTACAGGGAAGAACGGATGTAAATAATGCACTGGCGAATCGATAAGGGGGGGTTTGAGGGCAATCTGAGCGTGTGGGCGGGTGATTGGGTGCCCGCAAGGGTCTAATCTGATGGGTAACAGTGACAGGTGGTGATAGGGGGTGATTGATGGGTAATTAGTGGGTGTTTAGAGGAGAGAATAGATGTAAACGATGGATTTGGGAGGTGATCTGATGTCGGATCTGCGGGCGATCTATTGGTGTGGGTGGGTGATCAGATTGCCCGCAAGGGGCAGGTTAGGGGCTGATTGATGGGTGGCAGTGACAGGGGGTGATTGACGGGTGATTGACGGGTGATTGACGGGTGATTGACGGGTGATCAGGGGGGATAGATGCATACAGTACACGGGGGGGGAGGGTCTGGGGAGAATCTGAGGGGTGGGGGGGGTGATCAGGAGGGAGCAGGGGGCAGTTTAGGGACTAAAAAAAAAATAGCGTTGACAGATAGTGACAGGGAGTGATTGATGGGTGATTAGGGGGGTGATTGTGTGCAAATGGTGGTCTGGGGGGTGGGCAGGGGGGGGTCTGAGGGGTACTGTGGGCGATCAGGGGGCAGGGGGGGCAGATCAGTGTGTTTGGGTGCAGACTAGGGTGGCTGCAGCCTGCCCTGGTGGTCCCTCGGACACTGGGACCACCAGGGCAGGAGGCAGCCTGTATAATACACTTTGTAAACATTACAAAGCGTATTATACGCTTCCTATCCGGGGATCGTCGGGTTAACAACCCGCCGGCGCTTCCGATTGGCCGGCGGGTTGACGTCGCGGGTGGGCGGAGCCTATTGCCGGCAGATGTGCGTGCATCCCAGCGAGCGCGATCCCCGGCCAAAGAGTGCCTCAGGACCTGACGCCATTCTGCGTTACGTGGTCCTGGGGCTGCCACTTTGCCGCCGCCAATATGAAGTAGGCGGTCGGCAAGTGGTTAACGGTTAATAGCAAAGCCCCCTTAAATGCTAAAAACCCCAAATTTGCAGAATATATTAAGGAGATCATTGGGAATAAGAGGAATTTTGTTTTTTTTTTCAAAAAAAAAAACCTTATAGTTTTTAAGAAAATCTATTATAAAGTTTCAAAGGAAAAAAAGTATACTTTTAAATGCGGTAAATGTCATTTTTTAGTAGCAAACCTAACAGTAGTGTAATTTTACATATATCAAAAGAGCAATGAATTTTCTGACGGGGCTTCCAGGGGGTCCATATGCAGTACGTATGGCCACCCCTTCCGCAGCCGCCACACTTTGGCCAGGGATCGGTATACAGCCGCAATATGGCTGTTGGGGGGCCCCCAGGTTTATTTTGCCCTGGGTCCCCATTGTTACTAAAACCGGCCCCCGCCAGTGCCCCAGTGTAGCGGCGCCAAAGCTTGCATGCAAGCCGTAACCATTCTGATCTTATGAGAGTTCTCTATTCATAACTAGATAAAACAAAATAATAAGTATTGATAAATGGTGTCACTTTTGGGTTTGCACACATTTCCAGTATTTGTCAGTAATACAATGAGTACACATGCTACATTGTTCTCGGCAGAGCCGTTTGGGCTGCATCTACTGAGAACTACTTTCACACGTATTGCGTTGCATTGTGTTGCAGTGCGCTCCCCTATCGGAGTGGCCATTTGTCTCTATGAGACTGGCCTCACTACCCATGGTGCTAGGCGATGCAACAGAGGTAGTTCCGACTGTCCAGAGGCGACACAGGCTCTGTAGTGTGTTGCCGAGCAACACCGTGCGTATGGCATTTGCATTGGAGTCTATGGCACCTCAACGATCTCTCTTTAGACTGTTTCAGTTGGGTGCGGCGCTCAGGGCTGTGGAGTCGGAGTCGTGCAGTCGGGGCAATTTTGGGTGCCTGGAGTCGGGGAAAAATGCACAGACTCCGACTCCTAATAAATTTAAACTGTAATTAAAATAGAAAATATGATAAAATGTTCTATTTCTCAGATAATAGTCATCAAATCATTTATACATACAGTAATAGCTGTGCTTAGTCCACAAAAATGAAATAAACCCATCCAAATTAGTTACTTGTGCTGCTTCAATAAAGCAGTCCCCGTATTTTTAAGTCAGATATACATATCTGATTGTGACTGTATATATAATGTGTACACAGGAATCTCTTATATATAGACGAAATAACATCTATGCTGTAAGTATAAAGCCTGATGTGTAGCCGTGTCACTAATAGAGATGGTCAGTGAGATTTATGCAAATGTATAAATCTCATTTTTTATTTTTGTTAATGAAATCAAATAATTTGATATGTTGTTAAAATTTGGTTTGGTGACTACGAATTAAATGGTACCAGAGAAGGATGAAGAGAAAAGTTTTATACATACCTGGGGCTTCTTCCAGCCCCCTTCAGGCTAATCAATCCCTCGCTGTCCTCCTCCGCCACCTGGATCTTCTGCTATGAGTCCCGGTAATTCAGCCAGTCAGCGCAGTCCGGCCGTGTGCCGCTCCTACAGCCAGGAGCATTCTACACCTGCGCAATAGTGCTGCGCAGGTGTAGTACGCTCCCAGCGGCGGAGTGTGTGCATGCAAACTAAGCAAGACTGGCTCAAGTACCTGGAAGCCCCAGGTATGTATACAACTTTAATTTCATCTGTCTCAGGTTTACTTTGTTACACAGTAGTACTATATTCTACATATGCACTCCCCACAGAGCTGCAGGGAATCCACTAAAAATGTTGTGCACATTGAACACAGAGGTGTTGTCTATTACCCATGAACCTGGTTCAGATCGTACATGAAGAATGTGTAAGAGGAAGAATCCCCTCATTCCCCTGCAGAGTACCTGCACATCACTCTTACATGTACCTACAGTTACATTGCCCAGGGCCTGATAGATGTTCTTTGTTCCAGTCTGTACCTTTTACAAGTACTCTTACCAAGGATTAGTTTTAGTCTATGACTAAAGGGAATAAATATGGCAGTCTCCATATCCTTCTCACTTCAGTTGTCTTTTAAAATTCCTAAGCGTTGGCAGTTAAGAGACGAATTTTATGTTACATACTTTCAATCAACAAGATTGTAATATGCAAATTAGAGGAGTCGGAGTCGAGGAGTCAGAGTCGGTGGAATCCTAAACTGAGGAGTCGGTGGATTTTTGTACCGACTTCACAGCCCCGGCGCTCATGAGACAATTGGGAGCCTGTCAGGGAGCACCAGCAGGGAGAGCATGTCACTGGAGGGGGCGGAGCTATGCCTGCGCACTCTGCCACAGGGTGATGTGCAAGGGGGCAATAGTGCGGTGCGATTGTACTGCGTCAGATTCTCCTGCTGCAGGACAGTCGCATGTCGCCATATGAGAAGCCAGTCTAAGGGCCCTTTTCTACTAGCAATCGCAATCATAAATCCCAAACGCCAGTGATTGTGATTGCAATTTTTCATTTGCATTGCATTATCCCTCTTAAAATCACTCCAGAAAGCGATTGCGATTTACAAATCCAATCACTATAGTGGAAAATACTTCTCATGATTTCTATGATAAAGTAGCAATTTTGCGATTCAGCTGTGCAGTGGAAAAAGGCCCTCACACCTGAAGTGAGGCATATGAAGACTGCCATATTTCTTTCCTGTTAAACAATACCAGTTACCTGGCAGCCCTGATGATCTCCTTGGCTTCAGTACTATCTGAACTGCACCTGAAACAAGCGTGGCAAATCCAATCAAGCTTAAGTGATGCACCGGATCCGCATGCTTGTTCAGGGTCTATGGCTATATAAGTATTAGAGGCAGAGGATCAGCAGGACAGCCAGGCAATGTGCATTGTTTAAAAGGAAGTAAATATGGCAGCCTCCATATCCCTCTCACTTCAGGTGTACTTATTTTGTGTTCCTTCTTCCCTATTTTTTTACTCTTCTCCTCTGCATATCACTCCAGAAGTCCAATAAGGGATCAAGTCGCGCTATTGAGAGGTTGAAGAAAAAGATGTTTGAATATGAATCCTGGCTTCTGCTGTTCTCTCCCACCATCCCTTTCCGGATCCACAACAAGAACGGCAAGGTAAGCGCTTTCCCTGAGCTGGCCCCTGTGTGTCCTCTGCAGAGGCAGAGCTGGTATTATAGGAGAGATATGAGTGGGAATCCGCTTTGGTCTTCCCACCCGAGAATTGTGGGGAGTCCTGCATGCTTATTTGCATACTTTGAACATTTCAATACGGAGCAGATTATGCCAGAAGGGGAATTTGGGAAGCCTCTGATGTGAACAGTGAGTCAGACGGCCCAAGGCCCAAGGACGGCCGTGGGAGCGGTACGAACTCCACTCACATCTTCTACTGACTTGGCTTTATACCCAGCTCTCTGCCTTTGAATCCAACTCACAAGGACATATTGCTTGAAAGGCGAGAGTTCAAAGGAATTGTCTCGGTTGCAGACCACACATTTTTTATTGAGCCCACAGCTGACATTAAGTTCTGCGGGAAAGCCAAGCTAAGTGACTGCTGTACATCTTCTTCCTGCAGGACCTGAAGGTGCTGCTTTCCAGCGTGGCTAAACTGTGACGGGAAATATTATTAAAGAAGAACATTTGAGATGTTCTTAGCATGATAAAAATGTGATATATTATTTCCTAATGTTATTCAATGTATAATTTAATAACAGTCCACAGAGTTCTCCTTTAACAACAAATATCCCTTTTTTGTAAGTTGTTCTTAAAGGGAACCTGAAGTGAGTAAAATTATTTAAAATAAATACATGACGTAGCTGCAAATGAATATTACATACTAACCTCACCGTCAGTTCCTCTCAGAATCTCACCATTTTCTTCTTACAGTGATCCCTTCCAGTTCTGACAATATTTTGTCAGAACTGAAATATACCAGTTTCTGTCAGTTATATATCAGCAGCTGTCAGTTACAACTGAATGTGCAAGGTAATGTCCATGCTTCCCTATGGCTCAAGTGGGTGATATTAAAATTTAACAGTGTGCTGACCAGGAAGCTGTTATAGGGTAACGGCCATTTTTAAAATGGAGGACGGAGAATTCCATTGATCACAATGGACAAATGGGACGCAGGAGAGGAGAGACAGATTGAGAAGTAGACTACACAGGATGTAAGTATGACCTGTGTATGGTTATTTTGACTTTTTATTTTCAGTTCAGGTTCTCTTTAAAGCCTCCTCCAATCAGAGTTTCCCTTTCCAGCACTTTGAAATATGAAGCACACTGTTAAACAGAACAGTAATCATGGAAAAAATTAGATTGTACTGGAAGTTTTATTCAATGTTTTTCTCCGGTAGAAATACAAAAAAAAAACACACACACATTGAATCTTGCAAGGCCTCCTTAAGGCTTCTTGCACACAGGGATGTTACAGGCGCACGTTAGTGCAGCCTGTAACGCTGCCCCAACGCACAGCAATGTAACACAAGTGGGCTGTTCACACTGCCCACGTTGTGTTACATTGTAACGCAGCAAAGTGCTGCATACTGTGCGTTCTATGCGGCTAAGCCGCATTAGACTGTTTGCACATGCTCAGTCATGTTGGGGAGGAGGGGAGAGCGGCCGGGCACATGGCTAATTAATATTCACTGCACTTAGTGACGTGCAGTGTTTACTTCCTGGAGCGGTCGCTCTGTGCGGCGATTGGCCGGGCGGGACCACGTGATGCCGCATGCGTCCAAGAGTACGCATTACGGCATCACGAACGCCAGAGTGAGCTGCACAACGTGGCTCACTCTGTCTTCCACACCAGAGAGCACCAGGCGTTGCGTTAGGGGCACGTTATGTGCCCTATAACGTCCCCTAAACGCAACATCCTGGTGTGTAACTAGCCTAAAGGTAGACCTATACCATGCAGTTTTCTCCTAAAGCAGGCCTAAACTTTTCCACAGGAGAGAAGGAAAACTCAGAGAAACCCACCCTGTGTGTATTTAGAGCCTGTCTAATTCTCCCTTATCTGCAAATAATGAGCCACTGTAATTTGATCCGTCAGCTCTGGCTAATCTGTGCCGTGGGTTTGCCGACTTGTGTACTAATCTGTAAACATAGGAGGTTAACTCTTTCTCTGCACCCATGAAACCAGAAAGTGGCCACTCTGCAGAATCTCAGATCAAAGTATTTTTTTTCTTTAAAGGTGATTATGCTGTTGCTTATCTTTTAGAGCAGCAAGGAAGGTCTGTTTTAAGATGTTTTTAAATCCAGTCCGGTTTCTTGATTGATTGTATTGTTTGAAAACCCAGCATACTATATTCAACTTCTCCTAAAAATTTAGCAGAATTTTCCACCGTTGCCCATAGAATAAAATTCAGGAAATGCAATGTTTTTCCTCTTGATCGATAAAAAAATTGCAATCAGTTTCTCTAGGAAGTGACCAAAGACTATTGCACCAAAATGTTTGATTCTCCCAATTTAAAAAATAAAAACTATTCTATAGAAACATTATGTATATTTCTTTATTTGACCTGAGAAAAATCAATTAATTTCTTGTGTGGAAAATTCAATTCACCGTGGTGGAAAATTTTGCTTGTTTTTTTTTTATTATTGAATAGTGCATCGTTAGGTTAGTCTGATTTTTCAAATATTACAATCAGTCAAGAAAACTGAATGACTTTAAAAGCTCATAAAGAGACTCTGAAGTGAACAAAAATTGCTATTTTTACTTGCTAGTTCGCTTCAGTAGTCTCATTAGATGTACACTGACGCATCCCGACCGCAAAACGAGGGCTTTAGACCCCCCTAATCCCGGGGCAAACATCCACGACCATCTTGGTCTTGGATTGTGCTGCCCGGAGAGGCAGAGCTTTCTGCTGTAGCTCTGCCTCTCCGGACGTCAATCGCCGTGTGGATCTCCGTCTCTCCCCGTCCCTCCCTCCCTGTGAAGGAAGAATGAGGAGGCGGGGAGAGGCGGCGATCCGTGGAGATTGACATTAGTAGAGGCAGAGCTGCAGCTGAAAGAGGCAATGCAGAGCCCCTCTGGGACTAAATACATGCCTTGAATGCAAAACAGATGCAAATTATGTGCAATCTAATTATGTGCAATCTAATCTAAAAATTTGGAAGTGAATGTGAAGCAGTGAACGCAGCTGGCCGCTAGTATACTTACGTTCAATTTATACAGCGGGAGACATGGCAGCGCTTTCAAACAAAACTTATACCTAAATGATTTATCTGCATTGATGTACAGAGCTCCAATAACTGGACTATATTAAACAACTAGCACTCACTACAGGCAAAGGGGGGTGTTAGCTTCAGTGATAATGTGTGCACAGATACCTAATAGACTTCCCCACGGCAGTGACGGACCCCCTCGGGGAAGACCTAACACTAATCTAGCGTTAAAAACATAATATTCCTCGTGCTGCTAGTCATAAATAGTATACATATTTCATCAAGCAAACAGCCAGACAAGTGACAGTGCTCAAGGTTGCACCTGGAATGTAAACCAACAGAGGCAACGCAGAGCCCCTCTGGGACTAAATACATGCCTTGAATGCAAAACAGATGCAAATTATGTGCTAATTCTAATCTAAAAATTTAGAAGTGAATGTGAAGCGGTGAATGCAGCTAGCCACTAGTATACTTGCGTTCAATTTACACAGCGGGAGACATTTGCCTGTAGTGAGTGCCAGGCGTGTAATATAGTCCAGTTATTGGAGCTCTGCACATCAATGCAGATAAATCATATGCTGTATGTCCACAATTTCCACCTCCGTAATGTCTCCAAGATTTGCCCCTTCTTAACCCCGGACACGACCAAACTGCTCATCCATGCCCTCATCATCTCCCGCCTTGATTACTGTAACTCCCTCCTTTCTGGCCTCCCCTTGAAACGCACTGCCCCCCTTCAATCAGTGATGAATGCAGCTGCAAGACTCATCCATTCTTCGCACCACTCCGCATCCACATCTCCCCTTTGTGAATCCCTGCACTGGCTCCCTATCTGTTTCAGGATAAGTTTCAAGATTCTTCGCCTGGCGTATAAATCTGTGCACAAAACCTGCCCTACCTACCGTATTTTTTGCCGTATAAGACGCACTTTTTCTTCCCCAAAAATGGGGAGAAAAAGTCCCTGCGTCTTATACGGCAAAGGCAGAAAATCCCCGACTTCCATACGCCCGCCGATACGACCCGCCACCATCGGGGATCCCCTGCCTGTGTCCCCCCAGGATCCTCATGTGTCTCCGGTCCCCCCTTATGTCTCCGGGTCCCCTGCAGTCAGCGGCAGCAGCTTACCTCCTCCATCTTGCCAGCAGCGATTGAAGACATCCGGCTTCAGTGTGCGGCTTCCTCTAGTGCTGGCTTCTAATGACGCGTCATTAGAAGCCGGCACTAGAGGAAGCCGCACGGGGAAGCTGGATGTCTTCAATCGCCGCGAGCAAGATGAAGGAGGTAAGCTCAGCTTCTGCCGCTGACTGCAGGGGACCTGGAGACAGAAGCGGGGGGACCGGAGACATAAGCGGGGGACAGTCCAGGCCAGCGGGGACACATGGAGGAGGTAAGCTCAGCTGCTGCCGCTGACTGCAGGGGACCCGGAGACAGAAGCGGGGGGACCGGAGACATAAGTGGGGGGCAGGCCAGGCTAGCGGGGACACATGGAGGAGGTAAGCTCAGCTGCTGCCGCTGACTGCAGGGGACCCGGAGACATAAGCGGGGGGGCCGGAGACATAAGCGGGGGGCAGGCAGGCCAGCGGGGACACATGAGGACGCTGGGGGGGTCAAGAGGTCACAGCAGGGCGACCACAGGGGGGACCACAGAGGACAGGAGGACACAGGAGGGGGACCACAGGGTACAGAGGGGACAAGAGGACACGGGGGGGACCAGAGGACACAGGGGGGTGACCACAGGGTACAGGGGGGGACAAGAGGACACAGGAGGGGGACTAGAGGACACAGGGGGACCACAGAGTACAGGGGGGGACAAGAGGACACGGGGGCGATCACAGGGGGGACCAGAGGACACGGGGGTGACCACAGGGCACAGGGGGGCAGAGGACACAGAGGGGTAACCGCAGGGGACAGGAGGGGACCAGAGGACACGGGGGAAACCACAGGGCACAGGGGGGACCAGAGGACACAGGAGGGCAACCACAGGGTACAAGGGAGACCACAGGGGGGTAACTACAGGGGGGGAGGGGGACCAGAGGGCACAGGGGGGAGACCAGAGGACACTTTAGGTAGAAAGGGTGAGATAAGAGGGCACATGAGGTACACAGGAGGACACCATTTGCGGGAGGTCGTGTACAAGACACTCCTGAAATATGGAGGCACCAGGTTTAGTTTATATTTTTTTTCCCTGTTTTTTGCCCTCTAAACCTGGGTGCGTCTTATATTCCGGAGCGTCTTATACGGCGCGAAATACGGGTACATCTCAGAGCTTGTTCTGGTCGCCAGGTCGCCCCCTCTGATCCTCCAATGACCTTCGCCTCACCGCCCACGTGTTTCCCATTCCCATGCCCGCCTGCAGGATTTCTCAAGAGTCGCCCCCACCCTCTGGAACGCCCTTCCACCGCCCATCAGACTTGCTCCCTCCTTCAACACATTCAAGCAAGCCCTCAAAACCCCTGTCCAGCGCTGTGTAATATGTTGGTGCTTTATAAATACAATAAATAATAATAATATCTACTGTTCCATTCCAAGTAATTTGACAGACCTACATCTGTTTCTTGCTCCTGCTGAGGCTCTGTCACATTACGTTACTTGGCAACCTAAAGCAGGTGCAGGTACCCTGATGTTTAATACTGCAAATCTTGTAGTTTACTCCTCAGTATTGAATAAAGCTTGACTGATTGTTCGCAGTGCTGGGAATATTCCTTTGTCGACTTTTCAGCAAATTCTTTTTTTAATTTGCTGTGTTGGTGGGATGTAATTTTGTTGCCCTTTATGTTGTTTTTATATAATGCTGACATACTTAGAACTATTCCGATCTTTTCCTGTCACCACAGGACCACTATCACGAAAAATTGTAAAATGTTAATTGCATGTGTATGATCTGTGTAAAATGTACATTTGTTCCAAGTAAAATACCCTATAAATTACTTTTCTCCTATGTTGCTGTCACTTACAGTAGGTAGTAGAAATCTGACAGAAGTGACAGGCTTTGGACTAGTCCATCTCTTCATTGGGGGATTCTCGGGGATTGATTTATTTTCAGAAGCACTTAGTGAATGGCAGTTGGTCTGTCCAACTGCCAAAAAACTGTGTAGCGAGCAGGGAAGCTGGCCAGCATCATTGTTTAAATCCATTTTGGGGAATATCTTTATAATGAATAAAAGACTTGCTAAGACTCCCCTATGAAGAGATGGACTAGTCCACCTGTCGCTTCTGTCAGATTTTTACTACCTACTGTAAGTGACAGCAACATAGGAGAAAAGTAATTTATGGCTCATTTTACTGTGGAAAAAAACGTGCTTCTTATTTGTCTGTTTGCACATATTTTACATTTTAAAATTTTTCACCATAGTGCCCTTTTAAGTAAAGATTAATAGAAATACTGAAAGTCCCCCATGATTGGACTAGTGCAAAACAGATTTTTACTGCCTACAGAAAGTGACAGCAACATAGGAGAAAAGTCGTTTATGTTGCATTTCACTCTGGGAGAAATGTACTTCTTAAAAATATGTATTTAAAATTTTACCATTTTTCGTGATAGTGGTCTTTTCAAACGTAGGGTGCTGTGTGCACAAGAACACCAAGGCCGTTATTCAATTCACTTTTTCTCCAAGGAGATAATTATTCATCTTCTGTGGCACGCTGCGGCTTACCGCACTGCAATGCTAATCCTATGGGCTGTTCACAGTGCGACGTTGCGTTGAAAAATGTTGCGTTGTGGTAACTCGCTGCTTGCAGTGCGTTACCTCTTAATGCAGACACGTTGCAACTTTAACATCGCATTAAACCGCAACGTCCCACTGTGCATATGCCCTGAAAAAAGAAAAGTACTAAATAACAGGGCTGTGAAGTCAGAGTCGAAGGGCCGGAGCAATTCTGGGTACCTGGAGTCGGTGGTTTCAATAAACTGAGGAGTTGGATGATTTTTGTTCCAATTCCACAACCCTGGTAAGAATTAGACTTAAAGAGAACCTGTAACTAAAAAAGTTCCCCTGGGGGATACTCACCTCGGGTGGGGGAAGCTTCCGGATCCTATCAAGGCTTCCCCCGTCCTCCTGTGTCCCGCGGCGGTCTCGCTGTGCCTCTCCGAACAGCGGGGATGTAAATATTTACCTTCCTGGCTCCAGCGCAGGTGCAGTATCGGCTCCCCGCTTGGAGATGGGCGGATATAGCCGATCGATGTCGGTCCGCTCTACTGCGCAGGCACAAGTCTCCTGCGCCTCCGTAGTAGAGGGGACCCGACAGAGATCATCTATTTCCGTGCTGAGAGCCGCAACAGCTCCACCCGCTGGAGCCAGTGAAGGTAAATATATCAAGCCTTGTCGAGCCAGGATTGCGGGAACCTTCGGTGGAGCCAGCGCTGGATTGCCTGCAGCTACAGGGATAGGGGAAGCCTCATTGGAGCCCTGAGGCTTCCCCCTCCCGAGGTAAGTACCCCCCAGGGGACTATATTTTTAGTACATTGTCTATTTAAGGTGGCCACTAACAATCCAATCTTTTTCATCCAATCTTACTATTTCTATGTAATATTAGGGAACTGCCTAAATTACCCATTCAATATAGACACTCAATTTACCCTTATACGACATAGTTATGGTAAAATTGGATGAAAAAGATTGGATTGTTAGTGGCCACTTTAAGAAGTCTGTTGAAGCAATATTGGGTACCTGGAGTCAGTGGTTTCGTAGACTGAGGAGTCGGATGATTTTTGTACTGACTCCACAACCCTGCAAAGGAAGAGCCAAAGTAGGATGCAAATTTAGTAAGTGGCATGTGTTGGGGATGTCTGTGGAAACCAGAGGACATACAAACATTGGAAGAATATACACATTTCCTGCAGATAGCTTCCTCCTACTAAATGTCTATTGTACTGTGTTCTTTTCTAGAGCTACCTCTTCTTGATATCATCAGACTATGAGCGATCAGAGTGGAGAGAAGCCATTCAGAAACTGCAGAAAAAAGGTGATTACATCTATCGTAACAAAGTGTGCGCGTGAAAATGCAGAATTGTTTTCCTTTACTAAGAACATTTCTCAAGATTCAATACCTTTTCTTTTTTATTCCAGATTTACAAGCATTTGCACTCAGTTCTTTGGAGCTCCAGGTACTTACTGGGTCCTGCTTCAAACTGCGAACGGTTCATAACATGCCTATAATCAGCAATAAAGATGGTAAGTCAAAGGGCTGCAGTATTATTATGTCACCACATGGTGGGGCTGTTGGTTAATTTTTTCCCGTTACAGTGCAGCAACATTACTGAAGTGTTAATCACAAGTATTATTATTTGTTATGTAGTTAATACAGGATTTAGATCATTAAAAGTACTTTATAATCTGCTAAATGTGGTACTGGAAGTAATTGGTTCTTTACCTAAGCTTTATTTATTTTCCTACTGATTCCTGAGTTGTCACATGACATATATCCTGAAACAACTTGTATCTCTGTGTACTCTGCCCTGATCTACCCCATACCCTACACTATGTACATTCACTACACTGTACCTCTGCATACACACTGCCCTTATCTACTCCATACCTTGCACCATATAACTGCATGCACACTGCCCTGAAGTACTGTATACCATATGCACTCTCTACACTGTACCTCTGCGTACAACACCTTCTTGATTAACTCCATACACTGTACCATGCACATTCTCTGTATACACACTACCCTTATCTACTCTATACCCTGCACCCATATACATTCTCTGTACCGCTGCATAGACACTGCACTGAGCTACTCCATACTCTGCATTATATACATTCTCTATACCCAACTTTCTCAACCTTTTTAGAGTCAAGGAACGCCTAAAAAAAATTTCAGATCTCAGGGAACCCTTGCATTAAAATGACAAAATAACAATTACGTCACTTTTATGAGTTTTCCCTGATACCTACTATAATACACCTCTTGGTTAATAATAGAACCATTGTTACAATCACTACCCCACGTTACAAATACAGCAATCATCCCCACGTTTGAAATGCAGCAATCACCCCAACTCTCCACCAAACACACACACACACACACACACACACACACACACACACACACACACACACACACCCACACACACACACACACACACACACACACAATACAATGGTTACTCCACATATGAAATGCAGAAATTAGCACATATGAAATGCAGCAATCACACCTATATAAAAAGCAACATTACCCCCATATTAATTGCAGCAATTACCTCTATTTAAAATTCAGAAATGACCCCCATATAAAATGCATCAATAACCCCATTTGAGCAATCGGACTGACCCATATTACACCACTCTATTCTACACCTCTCCCCTTCCTTGCTAAATTAACATCTACCAAAGTGCTCAACTATATTTTAGGTCGCTGAGCTGTCAAACCTAATCATAAGTGTAACTGGAATTGCAGATGTTTATACTTCATTGGCAGATTTGATGAAAGTAATCACACACTCACAAGTAGAGCTTTATTAACTGCATTGTATCATTAAAGGGAATTTTAAGTTCTGCATCTACAGCATCTATTTCTTAGCAACTGTATAGTGCTTTATTACTTTCTGGTGTGTAATTTCAGATTTTGACCAGTAGAGGGATCAGTGTCATGTACCATAGGACAATAAACTGTATCCTATTATTGTTATGCATTAATATAACATTGACACATTTTCTATTGCACTTCAGAGTGTCAAATAGTATAAACTTCACATCACTAAATGGTCCTCAGAGGGAATCTGAGGCAAAGGCTAGTCAGCATAGCTGTATCTTTTCACTGTATGGGAGGAAACCCATGTAAACGTGCAGAGAAAATACAGTATAATACATACAGTATATGAATAGAGGCACGAAAAGCAGAGTAAAAAGCTTAAAATCAGTTTACTACTACTGCATGGTGGTGGTGAAATTGGTCAGTGATTGGCCAATCATAATTAAAAGTGTGGATTTAGGGTACATACACATCCAATTTTGATTGGCCAATCACTGACCAAGTTTACCACCTGCATGTAGTATATGGACCAACAGAATTTGAATACTATGAACAGATTGTGTAGGTAAGCTCTCATACTACGTATAAGTGGTAAAACTGGCCAATTGTTGGCCAATCAAAATTGGATGTGTGTCTTCTTCCCTGTCAGATCCCAGCTCACCCTCTGTCCCTGAGCAGAAGCTGTAGGGGGCACGTCATGGACTAATCCTGCAAGTCCTGTGCTGTCTCAAGACGTAGTACCAACTGCTTCTATGTGCTGCTCCTTAGATGACTGCACATTTTTTTTTTGAATGGCAATTTTGGTACAAAGGATTGGCGGACATAATTTCCACAATTACTTATATGTTAAATGATTACCACGGATTCAATGGACTCCTGTGTCCGACTATGATTCTGATTTGAGATGGACAGGATTGTTTTGATATTTTTCTTTTGATATAAGACTTTTTCCCATGGACAGCTGAACTGCTCGTTTGTTGCGCAGTTCAGCATCCGTCTGCCTCCTACGACTGCCATTCAGGTGCAGATAAAATACAGCCGAATGGCAGCGCTTGTAACACCACCCATGTCAGCACTTGACACACTGTGGCGCTACCATGCTGCAAAATACCATCTACTGCTGTGCTCAGATGCAGCTCCATGGTCTGCTGCTTGTGCCGAGCCCTAGCAAGCACCTGGCAGGTGAATGGGGGCAGCTGACAAGTGGCGAATCCACCGCCTGTCAAATGCACGTGCAGTATATTGTCATAGATTGGGCAGGCGGAGGAGCAGCAGCAGGGGATCAATAGCCACATAGCTTTGCCTGCATCGCATAGTTCAAAACCAGCAGCAAAAATGTGATTATCCTGCAGAAATCTGATTGAGATTGATTGGTGCATTATGGTCAGAGCAGGATCATCCTCCAGACAACCTAGGCAGGTTATCGGGACCTAGTGGGTGTCTAGGGGTCCACCGGCTACCTTTTCTGACCTCTCTCCACTTCAGCTTACCAAAATGACCACAAGGGGGCCTCAAATCTACTACCTTACCTAGGGCCCCATTACTTCTTAATCCATCTCTGAGTGTGGTACATAGATCACTTCTGTCAGTTTTCAATTCATTCACCAAATTGGCCACGATTGTCCCATTTATGGCTGGCTTTGTACAAATTTCTCTGTGAGCCTCCCTCAGCATAGGGCAGTGATGGCTAACCTTGGCACTCCAGCTGTGGTAGAACTACAAGTCCCATGAGGCATTGCAATACTCTGACAGCTCTAAGCATAACTCGGGGAGACAGAGGCATGATGGGATGTGCAGTTTGGTCACAGCTGGAGTGCCGAGGTTAGCCATCACTGGTATAGGACCTCTCCTCACTATCCATAGATGTTTCCTACTGTATGCAGATGTGTAGAAGTTTACAATCTGTAGATGGCTGTGTGTGCTATGAGGTAATTCAGAAGCACTCGCGTTATGTGAAATATATCTAAACGGGACTCGTTTTCTCTCTTGCTTGAAGATTTATTTCTGGGTCTGTTTGGATCCCCTGCCATACAATACATATATAATGAAAATACTCTTTTGTTTTGTAGATGACGAATCTTCTGGACTGTACGGTTTCCTGCATGTGATCGTTCACTCTGCCAAAGGATTCAGCCAATCTGCCAGTAAGTGCTCGTTACCCGGGCGTTAGGTCATTTAATGGTCCCCTTGCTGCACAAGGTTCTCACAAGGCTGGTTGTAAATGTGCATGGTATATGTATGCATGCCGGCCAAGCCTAATAAAATAATCATGGGCTGGAGCTAAAAACGGGACGGCTCCAAAATCGCTAAAACAGACGCTGACAAACTCTGCAGATATAATAAACAACTTCTAAGGGTCCGTGATCTGGAGTCGTCTGGGCCCAGGAGCTCTGGATAT
The DNA here is from genome assembly GCF_040937935.1 of Hyperolius riggenbachi. Lineage (NCBI taxonomy): Eukaryota > Metazoa > Chordata > Amphibia > Anura > Hyperoliidae > Hyperolius > Hyperolius riggenbachi. The sequence goes on along the minus strand of NC_090647.1, from coordinate 482,758,900 downwards.
TGTATGACACTCACACTACTGGATGGGGAGAGCTATTATACTAAGCCCCTTGTGACCAGATGTCTCAGAATTTACATCATAAGATGAGGTTTTTTTTTTTTCATATATCCTACATCACTGGTATCCTAAAGTGTTAATGTGGGATCAATCTTTGACATAACATTCAATAAAAATGTTTTCCTACTTTTTATTACCCATAGAATTACCGTATTTGCTTTTGTGTACAAGTAATATTGTCTGTCCACAAATAACAAATTCCCAAAGTAGAGTTTATCTGCTTTGAAAGCTGCTATTGCATTTTATTGCATAGCTGTTGTATTTATATATTAAAAATCTAACTAGTGATCGCCTATCGGCTCTTTCTGCTTCTCAGCTCAGTACAGCTCAGTTTCCGCAGTTTGATAATGTTTATTAACTATCTGACAAAGGAATGTAAACAAAAGATAATATCACCTCTTCTGATGATTCCAGAAGCTGCCCACTGAAGCAAGGAGCTTTCCACTGAAAGAGAAAGTGCTGAGTTTAACGGTTTGAATGCTGTTCTGCTACATGTTTTTGCGGTAGTAGAGTTATGCTGTAAATAGTCTTTTAGAGCAAAGCGGAAATGCTGAGTTTCATACCACTTTAATTTACTTATATACTGAACATAAAGAGGAACTGTAGTGAAAATAACATAATTAATAAAATTACCATACCTATTTTTTTTTTTCAATATTCATGTGTAAATTATTTAATCAGTGTTTTCTCATTGTACACATTCTCCTAATCCCTATTTACATTCTGAAAAATATCACAGGTAATGAGATCTTTAGTCCTGTCAGTTGATCTCTGCGGAATTTTTGTTTAGGTTTTTTTTGTTTTGTTATTTTTTACTGAGAGTTCTAAAGCCAGTACAAAATATATGTGATCTCCCAGAATGCTCTGGGGGATAATTCAGCATATCTAATCGGCCTAGGCTAAGCATCACTGGAAGGGTGGGGTTATGTACCAGTATACAGCTGTAGGAAGTGTTTCTGATGCTGAACCCCGACAAATTACAGTAAAAGTGGATAACCTAAATAATTCACTGCATTCTACTATATGTCACTACAGTACATCTTTGATATGAGGTTCCAAACTATAACACTGAGTAATTAGCCCTTACCAACACAGGAAGAGGGGAAAACGGGCAATTTTCACACAGTGTGATATAATCACTTCTATCTAAGTTGCTATAAGTCACTTCAGGGTTTCATCTAAGCAGCACAGAGAGAGCAGTAAATAGTTGAATGTTAAGCTCTGTTTGTACCATTTTTAATTGTCAAATCTGTTGCATTGTATGAGCCTCAGTGTGGCAACCCCCCCCCCTCCCCAATTCTAGTGACGTACTAAGCGAGAGGGGGGGGGGGTGCCCCTGGTGTCACCATGGATGGAGTAACACCTGGGCAGAAGCAATCTGGACTACAGCTAGCAGGGCCGATTTGCATTGGGGAGGGGGGCCAACATCTTTTCTTCTTCTCCATGGGCCTCTTTCCTGTGTCCCCCTGAGTAGGGCAAAGCAATGTGGCTTGTGAGTGACTCTCACCTGATCCCGACGCGTCCATGCAATCCAGCAGTCGGATGCTCACTCACCTTCCTGTTTCCTGCATGTTGCGTAATTACATGCAACATGCTGATGGCGAGGAGAGAGCGCTCCGGCTGCTGAGGAGCATGGATGAAGCATGTTCGATTTACTAACAAGCTGCGCCCTACAGTGGGAAACAAGAGGAGGCCCGTGGAGAGGGTGGGATTAGTCAAGTTGGCCTCCCTCCCCACAGGGTACCACCAGGGATGTCACATGGGGGTACCCCTAGGGCACCACCCCCTCAAACAAAGAAAGATTGTTTGATGGGGGTTGTGTGTAAAAGAGGCAACTTATGCTATACCGGACAAGAAGCTACTTTTTGTTAATTGGAGCAAAACCATCCTCCAGGGCAGATACGTTGCATAGTCAGGTGTGGTGTGCTTCCTAATATATCCAACAGCTCGTCATCCCATCAGTCTGCCAACATTTCCCCATAAAAGGTAAAACACATCTGTAGGTACATATGGTGCAGGAAGGCCTCATACACAGAACAGGAATAGTCCCATGTCGGGGAATGTTCTGTACAGTATAATGTTCTCAGTAGGCACCACCATGCACCTGCTTTACTGGCAGTGACTGTATTACCCAATATACAATGTGCATTTCCTGTAATAATACCTGGCAACGTTTCCCAACTCATTAGTTCAATGACATTAATTACTACTAGCTGTGCACATGAAGCAGAAATCAGATGCATGTTTTGTTCATATTCAAACTTAGTTGTTCACCCCGCCCTACCTCACCACTAAAACAAATCAGCGATAAGTTTGACAGCATCCTGACTCAACAATAAAAGATTAAAAAGACAAACCGCAAATTTCGAAAGCTCAGAAACTTCCATGCAGGAAAACCTGAAAGGTAAATACAAATCCATCTCACAGCAACACCAATGCATACCACTATAGTCTATTTTCTAGGTGCTTTCTGAATATAGGTCCAGTTTGTCTCAGTGTCATAAGATGTTAGCTGTAGAGAACAAACCTACAGAGACAAGTTTTGCAACTAGAACTTACATGTATGTGTTGAAAACTTGTATACATAACTACAAATCATGGTCCCCCTAAGGCTTTGATGGGGCCCCTTAATGTTTACAACCCTCCCCTTGCCTTCCATTGGTGACCCTAACAACATGGGGGTCCATCATACAAGGGTCAGGCTGTAAAACAAGTGTGTCTGTCATACTCTTCATGCCCCTAACAAGTGTGGACACAACAACACCTGATCTGGAGTACAAGAGAACGGGAATGTTAGTAGTTTGGGCCCTCCACACCTCTGGGCCCCCCTGCAGTCACAGGGGCTGCTCCCCTCTAGTTACGCTCCTGTATACAACAGTATTGTACTAGACATGTATGCAAACACCTAACATTATTCTATGGGGAGTTAGGACTAGCAGAAATACAACCAGCACCGCCGTCTTGGTACAGGAAGTGACATATGCTACTATGGCAGAGAGACCTCCTCACCCTCTATAATCAATAGAAAACATGTTCTGTGGGGGGTGAGGAGTGCATGGCAGCACTAATCTAGTTCACTGTGTTATTGACTTTTGACAGCCTTTAAAACCCACCCAAACCAATATTGAGAAAGGAGTTATGTGAAGGAGTTATGTGGACAGTGGCTAAAAGTGTACTGGTTAAAGGCTCTGCCTCTGACACAGGAGACCTGGGTTCAAATCTTGGCTCTGCCTGTGCAGTAAGCCAGCACCTATTCAGTAAATACAATGGAAACAGACTCTGCATCAAATTCACCAAACTATGCTTTATTCAAAAAGTAGAAAAACACTGTATAAACACCAATGTGTCAATTTAAAACCATAAAAATCACTCTTAATGATGACATTACACAGCCGGCTGGGTTCACACTACCAACACACTTCACACATGCCAGTATGTCAGGAACCGGCCCGCGGCACGCCTGCGTATACGGTTCCCGACTGCGGGTTTGACCAGATTAAGCGGGGAACAGCCTTATTCAAGCTAAAACAAGGCTGGGACCCCTCAGAACACCTCTCACTGCCACCACTAGCTGTTCGCTAGACACTTCCACTCTGCTGTTGAGTCCTCAGCGCGCACTCCGCGTTTTCGTATTCGGGTCAGCTTTGCGCTTAAGCCAAATACGGGAACGCCACGCACCCACACACACACACAGTTGCAATCTTACACTGTCGTGAAGCAAGGACCCACTAACAGTCGTTCCGAACGATACTGTTAGCCACTCTGCTGTCGCTACTCGCACTGGCGTTGTTCGTACGTTGGGTCAGCTGCGCGCTTAAGTCAACGTATGACAAACGCCCCCCACCCACAATGCAATTACAATTTCATACGGTATTGTTGCTCAAGCGTACAATTAAGCATGAAACTTATACACGGTTACACTTCAGTCTCTTCTAGGCTATGAGTGTTAGTTTAGTACGGCAGAAGTCAAGCTTATTAAATAATAATTTAATATTCCAGAAAACATGGAACAGTGCAGAACTTAATATATACAAAAAGATTACAAAAAACAAAGTAAAAATAGTTACAAGATAAAAGTTACAAAGATAACACACACGGATATTTGCGTAAAAATAAACGGGGGAAAAAAGAACGTTACCAGCTTAGGTTAGAACGTTGTTTGACGGGAGGACGCCGTTTCGACCAGGAGTCGCGATCATCCCTAGCTATTCGCTACCTCCGAGAGAAGATACCGGTGGCTGTCCTGGGCCAGCTTAAATAGTCCGAAGTGTCCCCTGGGGCATTTAATGTCCAGCCCCCAGGAACTAATGCAGTTTCCCCGTTTGTGACATCACCAAACGCTTGTCATAATCTTTCTTGTGATATGCAAACTTCAAAGGGGGTTCCTGTTTTAGCTTCTTGAAGTTTGGCAGGATACAATCTCACCCATTGAACTCTGCAGACATCAAAAAGCTTCCTCCACATTATTTCCTTGGTTAAAGTGTATTTTAGCACATCCATGAAAAGATTAAATTTTGGTTACAGGTAGCAGTTTGCCTGTAATCCTGTAGACAGACGCAGACAATCACACCTGGGACAGCAGATCAAAAGTGACTGCTAGTGGCTTAATGAGCCGCTTCCTTGCCTATTGAAGGTGACTGGTCTTATTCACTGAAGACCTCTTTAGATGCAAATATAGGTCTAGTGACCCACCCACACAAATACATGAACAGTCTATGAATCTAGCCTGCATATCTACACCTTTGACATACCACAGCAGATATAAAAATGGGAAAATGAAAATATATTACTGTATTATCCTTAACAGCATCCGCACCCCAATATATCACCACACCTCCCCTCTTTAGAATGGGGCAAGGCAGATGATCTTCCCAGATTATCCTGCCTGCGCCTACATTGTTGGTTCTGCTTGACGGGACAACCCGTCCGCATTCCCATGATTGCTCCCCTTCCAGATAGCGCTTGCAGGTGAGTCTAACGAAACATCCTGCCAAAGCCTACATTGACGGCCTGGCCGGGTGGGGTAACCCTTTAGCTCCAAGCTACAGGACCGGAAAGCTAGGTCAGGTTGCTGCAATGTGTCGTTGCCCCTGGCAACCGGACGTAACCAACCAGGGGAATGAGGGTCAGTGACGACCGTGAATTTGCAACCATAGAGACGGTGCTGCAGCTGGGGAAGGGTTCCAACAGTCGCCACACGCACTTTCTCTATAGTGACAGGAGCTATCTCTCGGTCCCTTTGGAGAATGATTATCTGCTGGTCTGCCTCTTCCCCTTCGGACAACTCTGAGGGAATAACTTCCCAGGACCCTCTCAGCCCGCCCCTCCCAGCTGGTGACCTGCTGGCCAGACCCCTGAGCTGTTCCAGGCGGCTGTCAAATCGAACAGCCCCAGAGAGCTCAGTGCTGCCTGTCACGCATTCCAGGAAGGCTGCAGACGGAGAGGCCCCTGGGCCCTCAGGGCCAGGTTCCGAATTGGATGTGGCTGACCCAGCAACATTTGTCACTTCAGTGGACAGTCCCTCTGCTGTAGACTCGCTAGCGCTGCGGGTTACCACGGCAGCTGAGGGAGCGCCCACCTTACACATATCGTAAACCACATCACTTTTGGTCTTGAAACCATCGGAAGGGGAAAGATCTGGCCTGGTGCCATCTGCCCCTTCAGTGGACAGTCCACCTGCTGCAGCCCAGCGACCATTGCTGGCTACCCCTGCAGCCGACGGAGTGTCCACAGGACACATGTCATTATGCAACACATCACATATTACATCAACATTATCCGTCTTATACATATTGCCATTTAGAACATCACATAAAACATCCACATTATCTGTATCATTACACTCATTTCTACTCAGCACTTCATAATTATCATCAACAGTTCCTGCATCAATCGCCTCGATAGCCCGTGCATCATAAATGACATCATCAGTTTCTGCATTCTCCGTATCAACATGTCCCCCTCAAGGCCTAGGCACTGGAGAATCACTAGGGCTGGCTCCTAGTACACAGTCCATAGCCCCTGGGGCCTCGCCAGCATTCCCCACTTGCACAGCATTATCAAACAGTACCTTGCAAGAGTCCTGAACTTCTGCTGGGGATGCAGGCCCCACAGGGTTTGGGGTAGGCTCATACCGGGCCACTAACCGTCCCAGGTCAGTACCCAGCAAAACGTTGGTGGGGATTTTGTCAGTTACCCCAACTTCTTTCAGTCCGCTGCCGGCCCCCCAATTCAGGTGGACCAAGGCGGTGGGTATGGCTGGGGTGACACCCCCAATTCCTCTGACAGCAATCATTTTCCCAGGTATGTACTGCTCCAGGTTCACAAGCTGGGGATGTATGAGAGTCACTTCTGCTCCAGTGTCTCTCAGCCCAGTGGCAACTGTACCCCCAACCGTGACAAGCTGCAGATTCTCTGCATAGCCAGTGGCATTCCTGGTAGCACACAGAGCAGTTGGGACTTCACGGGGGTTTGAGACCTCACTGGATTTTGGGGCCTCCCTCTTCCTCTCTGGGCAAGTCATGCTGATATGACCCACCCTGTCACATACAAAGCATTTCCGAGTGTCAGTGGTTGGTTGCCTGAATCCAGGAGACAGCGGTGCTTGCCTCCTCTGGGTGCTGGGTGACACAGGTTTAGCAATCTGTTCTCCCCTCCAGCTGGGCGTAGTGTCAGTGGTTGGTTGCCTGAATCCAGGAGACAGCGGTGCTTGCCTCCTCTGGGTGCTGGGTGACACAGGTTTAGCAATCTGTTCTCCCCTCCAGCTGGGCGTAGTAGTCCTCCGGGACTCAGGTGCTCTATGGGCGGTGTAGGAATCGGCCATTTCCGCAGCCTCATCCACTGTCTTTGGTTCTCGATCCAGCACAAACAGCCGGACATCAACAGGACACGTGTGTAGGAACTGGTCTTTTATCATCAGCTCCTGCAGGGCATCCAAGGTTTTGACTGACAGTTCTTTTACTCACTGCTGGAAAGCAGTGCGCAGGTTGCACGCGTGATCCAGGTAACTGTCATTAGGACCTCGCTGCACTGTCCTGAAACGTTTGCGATACACCTCTGGCGTGAGGTGGTATCGCGCAATAATGGCTTTCTTAATTGCCTCAAAGTCTGTTTCTTCCTCCTGGGGGAGACTCTCACAAACGCTTCCAGGGCCTTGCCTCTCAGCCCTGGTGTGAGGTATCTTGCCCACTGCTCACGGGGCACCCCATACTGCCGACAAGTCCTTTCAAACCCCTGTAGGAAAGTGTCTATGTCAGAGTCCTTGTCCATAGCGGGGAACTTATCCAGGGGGATTCTGTGGACTCGCTCACCTTCGCGTTTTGCGGGTCCAGCAGACCGGTTCTGCTGTTGAAGTTTAGCCAGCTCCGGCTGGTCTTGCCGTTCAGCACTTTCCCTCTCGGCCTGGTGTTGCTGTGCAGCTTGTTCCCTCTGGGCTTGTCGTATTTCCCTCTCTGCTTGCCGATGTTCCAGAATCAGCTTTAGGCGCAGTTCGGGCTCAGCCGAACCTAGTAGCTGTAGGTCGGCTTCCTGAGATGTCATCTCCAAGTTCGGTGGATCATCCAGGACATCGTCTCCACTTGCATCCTGTGGTGAGAGCGATTCCTCCTCTGGCGTGTCGTGAGCTGCATCCGCTGACGTTGAAGCACGGGCTCGCTCTGCCTCATCATGCTCCTCGAGCGCACAAACTAACTGCTCCTTAGTCTGGCCGCTCACCTTCTCGATGCCTTTGTGCTCACACAGGTTGAGTAGTATTTCTTTGCTTTGCCTTGCATAGCTGGATGCTTTCTGAGCCATCGTGTTGCAAAAAAGAAAAAGAAAAAGGGGGGAAGGGAAAGCAAATACCAAGTGTGTATCTTTGAACGAAAAAAAAAAGTATATAGATTCTGCACTGAGTAGACTTCTGTAGGCTAGTTGCTTCTAGCAAGCTTCCAGCCTTTAGTACTCAGAATAGCAAGCTAAACTGCGTACTAATGTACTAAACTTGGCCACCACTGCCAGCCAATTATGTCAGGAACCGGCCTGCGGCACGCCTGCGTATACGGTTCCCGACTGCGGGTTTGACCAGATTAAGCGGGGAACAGCCTTATTCAAGCTAAAACAAGGCTGGGACCCCTCAGAACACCTCTCACTGCCACCACTAGCTGTTCGCTAGACACTTCCACACTGCTGTTGAGTCCTCAGCGCGCACTCCGCGTTTTCGTATTCGGGTCAGCTTTGCGCTTAGGCCAAATATGGGAACGCCACGCACCCACACACACACACACAGTTGCAATCTTACACTGTCGTGAAGCAAGGACCCACTAACAGTCGTTCCGAACGATACTGTTAGCCACTCTGCTGTCGCTACTCGCACTGGCGTTGTTCGTACGTTGGGTCAGCTGCGCGCTTAGGCCAACGTATGACAAACGCCCCCCACCCACAATGCAATTACAATTTCATACAGTAGTGTTGCTCAAGCGTACAATTAAGCATGAAACTTATACACGGTTACACTTCAGTCTCTTCTAGGCTATGAGTGTTAGTTTAGTACGGCAGAAGTCAAGCTTATTAAATAATAATTTAATATTCCAGAAAACATGGAACAGTGCAGAACTTAATATATACAAAAAGATTACAAAAAACAAAGTAAAAATAGTTACAAGATAAAAGTTACAAAGATAACACACACGGATATTTGCGTAAAAATAAACGGGGGAAAAAAGAACGTTACCAGCTTAGGTTAGAACGTTGTTTGACGGGAGGACGCCGTTTCGACCAGGAGTCACGATCATCCCTAGCTATTCGCTACCTCCGAGAGAAGATACCGGTGGCTGTCCTGGGCCAGCTTAAATAGTCCGAAGTGTCCCCTGGGGCATTTAATGTCCAGCCCCCAGGAACTAATGCAGTTTCCCCGTTTGTGACATCACCGAACGCTTGTCATAATCTTTCTTGTGATATGCAAACTTCAAAGGGGGTTCCTGTTTTAGCTTCTTGAAGTTTGGCAGGATACAATCTCACCCATTGAACTCTGCAGACATCAAAAAGCTTCCTCCACATTATTTCCTTGGTTAAAGTGTATTTTAGCACATCCATGAAAAGATTGAATTTTGGTTACAGGTAGCAGTTTGCCTGTAATCCTGTAGACAGACGCAGACAATCACACCTGGGACAGCAGATCAAAAGTGACTGCTAGTGGCTTAATGAGCCGCTTCCTTGCCTATTGAAGGTGACTGGTCTTATTCACTGAAGACCTCTTTAGATGCAAATGTAGGTCTAGTGACCCACCCACACAAATACATGAACAGTCCATTAATCTAGCCTGCATATCTACACCTTTGACATACCACAGCAGATATAAAAATGGGAAAATGAAAATATATTACTGTATTATCCTTAACAGCATCCACACCCCAATATATCACCACACCAGTCACACCTAGGGATCCCATTATATAACTGCTGTGGATGCTATCAGCTAAAAGCGGCTCCGTTGTAGGTTTGTACAGGGCTTGTGGACTGTAGGTGCAGAGAGTGATACGCCTTCACCACGCATATCGGCCGCTTCCGGCCTTAATCATGTGATCACACGGTCCACAAACCTACAACGGAGCCTGGCGCCGGCTGACCGGAGGGAAGGTGTTATGCAAGAAGGGTGGTGTGGATAGTGTGAATGCATTACGGGAACACGTGTGCACACGTTCAAGCTGGTCCATATACACACTAAAGGGACTCCACTGTTACTGCTGAGTTATGTGAAAACAAGCAGCCGTATGGCGAGCAATCTTGGAATGCGGCAGAAAGTTTCAACTACAGCGGGACAATCGACAGCCATGGACTCAAACTGCTGAGTGGTGAGAGCCTCAGTGAGGCGATACCCCAAGTCTGTGAGATAAATATCTGGGCCTTAATTGTGCTAATGCTGGATGAAATGTGGAACTATTGCTGCACCACTGAACTTGCTCTATACTTCCATTAAGAAGTGTTGCACTATTATTCTGCGAAGATTATATCGAGGGCTGCCTCTATCAGTTTTTCCTTCATAGCGGCTTTTAGCTGATGGCATCCACAGCAGTTATATAATGGGATCCCTAGGTGTGACTGGCATGTGTGATGTATGTTGGTAGTGTGAACCCAGCTGGCTGTGCAATGTCATCATTGAGAGTGATTTTTATGGTTTTAAATTTTGGTTTTTGTTCACCTATTCAGTAAGGAGTTTCTTGGGCAAGTCTCCCGAACACTGCTACTGCCTATTGAGTGCGCTCTAGTGGCTGCCTCGCAAGCGCTTTGAAAAGTGCTATACAAATACAGGAATTATTAAAGTGATTACACAACTGAATTTTTCAAATTAAAATGCCCAGCTGTGTTTGCCTGTAGCTCTGCACCTTTCCATACAGGCTTAAAGAGGAACTTAAACTCAGGATTGAACTTCATCCGACTAGTAGCTGATACCCACTTTCCCACGAGCAATCTTTCCCTTTTTTCGAAAATATCATCAGGGACAACTGTATGTCTGATAGTGTGGTGAAACTCCCGTGTGATGTCAGGGCCATGGCTCTGACAGTTCCCTGTCTGTGAACCTCGTAGCATTATGGGAAATAATGTCTGATTCCACCTGCCAAGCAAGCACCACCCCCCTCTGTGCATATATATATATATATATATATATATATATATATATATATATATATATATATATATATATATATATATATATATATATATATATATATATACGCACACTTAGTAAGGGCAGTTGGTGCTGTCTGATTTCTTTCTTCTTTGCCAGCATTGTGGATCAAACACCATGAACAAATACATTGTGAATGTCAATTATTTCTTGATCTATCTTCTCTATTTTTTAACTTATCACTTTGCATCCATTAAATGTAATATGTAAATGCAAAGCCAGTACCTAAAAAACATATATCACATTCAGCTTGAATGAGATTGAGAATGAGATTAAAAAAAAGGCCAATCAGGTATGACAGGGAATGCAGTGTACTCACTTATCAAACTGTTAGAATTAGAATTGTCCAGTAATGGATTTCTTTGGGCTATAATACACTCTGGCAGGGAACTCACAGGCAGATGTCTCCTGGTAAACAGCTCTGTTTGCAGGAAAACATGGCTCCCCTTTTGGGACGAGCCACAGGAAATAACAGCATGTATGAAGTACTGTCCATCGGAAAGGAATAATCACCTTCTCAAATAAGGAATTTTCCAAGAAAGTGGAAGTCCTGTGTGTGCCCTAAAAGCCTCCCTGATGAAGGGATGCTATCCCTATAACAATGTTTTATTCAGGGATTTTGCCACCTTGTGAAATATTTAAAAGAAGAACTGCAGCCAAAATAACATAATAAAATTGCTTATTTCTTTTACAATATTCCTTACTTAGTGTAAGGCCATTGTAAAATCCTCCCTCTAGTTGATTTACGTTCTGAAATGTATCACAGGTGGCAAAATCTTTAGTCCTGTCAGGCGATCTTTGCGGAATGTTTCGTTACTGAGTTTCAAAGCCAGTACAAAATGTACCTGGTCTCCCAGAATGCTTCGGGGGAGGGGGAGAATTCCATTCCACATTGCGAATCAGTCTAAGCTAAGCATCACTGGTAGAGCAGGGTCACATACCTATATACAGCAATATATAGATATAGGAAAGTTTTCTGATGCTGAATAATGAACTGCATTCTACTATATGTCACTACAGTGTCTCTTTAAAGCTGGCCGATCGATCATCTGATTCTATAATTTTATTGAATTTGATGAAAACTGGTGCTGCAACAAGCATGGCGTACCAACGATCCAACCATTTTGGGCCAAAATCAGTCTAACGTATGGATCAGGCAAGCCGGGAAAATCTTGGCTAAACATGGTTGATCAGGTACGTGGCAGTAACAGCATGTGATATTGCAACAGGCCACTGTCCCTCAAATGTAATTGTCCTGATGCCTGTGCATTGTAAGTCTCACCTGGCCAGCTGCCACAATTCCTGGTCCTCTGCGGTCTGCACGGGAGTCTGTGCAGGTTAGGGCATGGGGGGGGGGGGGGGGGGGTGCACTAACATTTGGGAAGCGGATGGTGGAAGAGGGCAGGTGGGAGGAATTGGCAGCACTAGGCCGATTCCCAAGAGATTTCATGCTGTACCCGATCGGGAATCGGCCTGCAGTGTATGGGCAGTCAAAAGATCTCTCTCCGATCAGACTGAATCAGAAAGAGATCTGTCTATTGCTATGTATTGGCACCTCAAGGCTGTCCAGGAGCCCTATGCCGAAATTTAACAAAGCCAAATTATATTGGCTCCCCTTTATCCCCCACCCTCCAGAGGTCAGTATTCTTATAAGAATCTCCAGCAGTACCTGGCTCAAAAGCCGGAGATGTCTCTGACCAGACTTGCATTGCATTATTATAGCTTGCAGTTGTACTTGCCAGTGGCCTTCTTAGATGCTCTAATAGCAGCCACGTGTATGTGGCGGAGCCGTGAGTATAGATTGCACTATAAAGCGAGGCTAGAGAGCAGGATGTGCCTCGGAAGATTAGATGCTGCCCTGAACTCCCATGTTGTAAAATAGCTTTTGATCAAAAACCACTAAGTGGAGCTGACATGTTGAGCTTAGATTCCTTTCATGTGCAGTCTAACCCAATCCCGCAGCTGTGACAGGGTCATGCTTAATGTTTATCAGGTCTCTCCATGATGAATCACACAGGGGATCAGCACAATCTCATCCACCATGGATACAGTATAATCAATGCAGCATAATAAAGCCAGAGCTGAGCTTCGCTTTCACCTTTCAACCTGACCTCTGCTTCCAAAGGCAAAGCTAACAGGTCATTTTTCTTAACAGGTCTCCACCTTGTATAATAATGGGGTGCAGCGACCCACAGAAAACAGGATTACATTTTATAACTATTTTATATTAGATGCAAAAGTGATTGCTGATTCGTTGTGCTGATTGGTTGTGCTCCTTAAAGAGGAACTTTAACCAAGGTTTGAATGTCATCCCAGTCAGTAGCTGATACTTTTTCCCACAAGAAATCTTTACTTTTTCTTGAATAGATCATCAGGGTGGTCTGTATGGCTGATATTGTGGTGAAATCCCTCCCACAGTGTGATGTCATGATCATGGTCCTGCCAGTTTGCTGTCTGTGGACCTTGTTGCATTGTAACAGCTGTATCCAACTGCCAAGCTACCCCCAGGGAATTCACCTCCACTGCCTCATCTGTAATTCCTGATCTGCATATTTGGAGCAGGTTAGCTATATTATGTATCTAGTCCGAGGTGAGGTAAACAACAAACATTTTCAGGAAGAAAACAGCAATTCCAGTCTCTCAAATGACAGGATTACCTTAAAGAGACTCTGTAACAAAAATTGCATCCTGTTTTTTATCATCCTACAAGTTCCAAAAGCTATTCTAATGTGTTCTGGCTTACTGCAGCACTTTCTGCTATCACAGTCTCTGTAATAAATCAACTTATCTCTCTCTTGTCAGACTTGTCAGCCTGTGTCTGGAAGGCTGCCAAGTTCTTCAGTGTTGTGGTTCTGCTATGAACTCCCCCTTCCAGGCCCCTCTCTGCACACTGCCTGTGTGTTATTTAGATTAGAGCAGCTTCTCTCTTCTCTCTTATCTTTTACAAGCTGGATAAATCGTCCTCTGAGCTGGCTGGGCTTTCACATAGTGAGGAATTACAGACAAGGGCAAAGCTGTTTGCAGGAAGAAAAGAGCAGCCTGAAACTTCAGTGCATGAGAGATGCAGTGGGAAAGAAACACACAAATGATCTCTTGAGATTCAAAAGGAAGGCTGTATACAGCCTGCTTGTGTATGGATGTATTTTCTATGTGAGGACATACTGTACATCAACCTACTTCCTGTTTTGGTGGCCATTTTGTTTGTTTATAAACAAACTTTTTAAAACTGTTTTTAACCACTTTTAATGCGGCGGGGAGCGGCGAAATTGTGACAGAGGGTAATAGGAGATGTCCCCTAACGCACTGGTATGTTTACTTTTGTGTGATTTTAACAATACAGATTCTCTTTAAAGAATGCTGAGAGAGAAACTAACTAAAAAAAGATCGCCTCCATACTATAGGCCAAAATAATACACCACCATGGAGGAACTCCAACTAAGACTATCTGGTATTGAAGGTAGAGCCCCAGTGGAAATTATTATACTGGGGATTCTTAAGTTACGCCAGTGTTGCATTCTAAGAGTGGTTTGTGTAAATCAAATGTTTAAATAAATCAAATAACCGCTTCCCATTGAAAAACCCAGAAATTGCTATAGTTGGGCTCTATATGCAAATCTAAGATCCTATAAGGACAAATGAACAAATGTTTATGCACCTTGAATATGGGAACATCAGAAGCAGCAGTTGCCACAATTGATTGGTCAGTTTCTAAGCTGCATACCTTTGCATACATTTTGTTTCAACTCGGAATTATTAACATCTCATTTTCTGTCCAAATTTGTTTAGATATCTTTGGAGCTGCAATCTGCCTGTCTACTTATCTCTCCGACTTATTCTACTTTTGCAGCTGTTTAAGTGGTCTTGAAACTCAGCATTTCTTCTTTCCTCTAAAAGATTATTTACAGCCTTAACCTACTACCAGAAAAAAAATGGTAGCAGAACAGCATTCACACCATTAAACAGCACTTTCTTCTTCAGTGGGAAGCTTATATCTGAAGCTGAGGAAGTAATTACATTATCTTGTATATGTTTCCTTATCAGCCACAATTAGTAAACATTCCTAGTAGTTCTTCAGTTAGCAGAATGTGAAAAAGGAGAAAAATCTCACTCGATACATTGTAATATATAAAAACAGCATAAAGCACTTCTACAATAGGCAACTTGTACCACTTGGCATATGTTGGAATTAATGTTTCTAGTGGAAGTAAGGGCCCTTTTCCACTATGAAATGCGATCGCGATTCCGATCGCAATCACGTTTCAATTTCCACCATGCGATTGCGATTGAGCTACTATACTCATTATAGTACAGCTCAATCGCATACAAAACGCGGCAGGTTGACGATTGCGCTTTGACCAAAATCGCATCGCAATCAGATCGCACTAATGGAAATTGCTGCTGCAGTTTCCATTAGTTTAATGTACCTTGCAATTTGCGATCAGAATCAAATCGCAAATCGCAGGCTAGTGGAAAAAGGCCCTAAAGCTGTATTTGTAGATGGGCTCTTCCTGTGGCCCGATTTCTGGGGCCAATCATGTCCTTGATTAATTTTAGCAAAATATAAATATTTTATACGTTATATATTTACAGAAGGGAAGAACTTGTCCTATATGTCTCACGTATTGCATTCCACATTTCTCTTCCCACAGATCTCTACTGCACACTAGAAGTGGATTCCTTTGGTTATTTTGTCAGCAAAGCTAAAACCAGAGTGTTCCGTGACACTACTGAGCCAGAGTGGAATGAGGTAAGCAAAGTGCCAACACTAAATGGAGCACTGCTTCTGGATTCTGTCACACTAAGTTGCTATGGATGACGGAAGCATGACTATAGCATGCATGGTTGGGAGTGCAGAATTGTCAGATGGATGCAGAAATGTGTGGAAGGGAGCTATGTTGGCTTACCACCTGGCCTGTCTTCAATGTTGGACTATAGAGGGAGGTGTGGCATGTTGGGGTTGTCTAGATGCAGGAGGACTGGTGAAAAGAGGAGCAGAGTCGTGGACTTGGAGGGGGTAGCATCAGTTGTTGGAGTGGAAGAAACTTTTAGGTGAGTGTGCAGCATAACTTGGTTTTAGTTGGTGAAGAGTAGAATAACTTAAAGAAAAAATGGGCCTGATCCAATTCACGTTTTCTCCTAGGAGATATTTTTTCATATTCTGTTTGAACATAACATTTGCTTTCTGCAATTGAAGAAGTACCAAAAAGTAGGTGTAAAGTACTGTCAAAATTATTCGGAGTATTTTCTTGCTTGCTGGTGGCTTAGAATGCATTTTAATTATAATGCAAAAATATCACCTAGGAGAAAACTTAAAAAGTAAATTGGATCGGGCCCAATAAATGTATAAGGATAATTGTTGCTATTAATGGTAGACATCCTATGAATTACATTTTGTCTACCAGATGTACATGTGTGTCCCATGCATTCTGCATATATGAATTGCATAACCTGAGTTGCTCCAAGCAATTTGGCGGTTATGAAATCGGTGGAATATTTTTCAATTGGATCTGCTGGTCTGATGGCAAATCTCCAATTACTTTAATTATTATTCCGCCTCTGGGCTTTTTTTTTTTATAAATGTCATAAATGACAACTGCCTGTGTTGTGAATATCCAGCAGTCAAGTTACCATAGTGCATTTTTATCTCTTTTTGAAAAAGTTAGCAGTCATTCTTTTGACTGAAGTGACACTAGGCCAGTGATGGCTAACCTTGGCACTCCAGCTGTGGTGGAACTACAAGTCCCATTAGGCATTGCAATACTCTGACAGCTCTAAGCATAACTCAGGAGGAAGAGGCATGATGGGATTTGTAGTTTTGTCACAGCTGGAGTGCCAAGGTTAGCCATCACTGCACTAGGCCATACCTGTGCACATGCCTTACCTTGAATTCCTGGGATTGGAGTTCCCAAGAAGAAACCTGGACATGGACATTGTGATGCTCTCATTGGAAATACAGGGATGTGCACTGACTTGTGACATCATCTGTGGATAGCAAATGGCTAACCTAAATGTGTCGATGCCATTGTACACTATGGGTGGCCATACACTTATAGATTTGCAGCAGATTCCACCATCAGATTTCTGTCAGATGCCTGTCAAGTCGAATCTGACAGGAATCTATCAGATGTGTGTCGCACACTAGGAACAGATTTCCAATAGATTTCAGAATGAAATCTATTGGAAATCGATCTGAATTCATTATTGGACCATTACATCCAATGCAACTCTGTGGGCCATCGATCTGCTGCCAGCAGCAGATTGACCTAGATTTTTCCACCTGTCAGATAGATCAAATTGAACGAAATCAGCCGCAAAACGATTGATCGGCTGATTCGATAGAATCGATTTTCAATTGATCGATGGATGGCTGAAATCGATCAGTGTATGGGCCCCTTAAGAGATATTTTCGATAGATTAGATATTTGTGATAGTAAAGACATTGAATCTAACAAACGTTTTATTAATCGAGCATTGAGTCTGCTCCTTATCTCATACAATGGGTAAGAGCATTGTGGGGGCATTGGCAGCAGTGGTATATAGATGAGGCTTCTTTAGCTTCGTACTGCATTGGCCATATGAAGCTAGCAGTGGCAGTAGTGGGACTGATACTAGATCACATATCTTCTGAGGCAGTTTAATGTAATAAACACCCAGTATGCAGCTCACTCCTTCCTGTCTACAAAGTGTGGCATTGGTAACCCTACATTCATTTAGGATGCAGAATATTGGCTTTGGTGTAGACTTGAATGATGTAATCAGGTGGATGAAGCTTATGTCTTCCTTACAACTACAAACCAAGCCCATGACCACCCCCATTTTTGATTATTCACAAGCTTCACTGGCTTAAAGCAGACCTGAATTTAAACGTTCTCTCTGAACTAAAAGCTACACAGCAGCATAATATCCTTTAAACAAAAAACATTTCTTTGTTACAGCTGATACAAATTCTAAACTATATCTGCGCTTGTTCTTCTTCCTGATTCATGGAAGCAGACATATTGTTAACCTCCTGTGCTTTCAAATGGTCTTATCTGCCATCTCTGCCATAGGCAGTCATGTGACACAGGGGAGAGATCAGATTACAACTTGTGATTCGACACAAATGAGGGGGAATTAAACAGGCTAAACTCTCTAAATACATACAGGGTGCATTCCTCTATGTATTTTTTCAGTCCTGTGCAAGAGTTCAGGTCCACTTTGCGATATTGGTTTTAATCCTGCAAACTTTGGCATGCGAAAGCAAATGCTTATTTGCATGAGCTATGTCTCGTGAGTTGCCAATTAGGCCAAATTTGAAAATCCAGATTTGTCAGGTGTTACTTGGTTTGATGCACACATAAATGCTCTATGAACAGGTCCACTTTAACCTTGTGCATGGCTTGTCCCACCCTGACAGACAGCCTGATGTAACCCCACCTTCAGCACTGTGCCTTGGCTTCCCCCACATCAGTACCATAAGTGTCGAAAGCAGGGGCAAGGGGCAGAGTACTGGCTCTGTACTGCACGGAACAATATAAACACATGTTTAGTAAGGTTGTAATAAAAGAAAGGACAATTTTACACAGGAGTAGTGCTGTGTCACGTTGTCTTAGCTTACCACTAATAAGGTAGTTGATATGAGGCCTAATGACAGGGCTGGATTTCAGGAAAGGCCGCAAAGGCCCAGGTCTTGGGCGGCTTCTTTCCCAGGCAGGTGGCTGGACATGGAAGAGGGGTTACTTCATATGAAAGAGGCTGCATATAGAAAACTGAGGTTGCTGTTGCCAATGGGAAGCACTATGTGGAATAGGGGGCTGCTACCCAAAGAAGTTACACATGTGTGGTGGGGGCTGTACACAGAATAGGCGAGCACTTACTGCACATGGCAGAGAGTTGGATTTGGTCACAAGACAGTTGACCTTGGGGCAGAATAAAATGAAATCCAGCCTTGCCTGTAGTACTTTAAGTAGTTAATTCATGAAGTGTTTTCATTTTTGCTTGCTGCACTTGAACTGAAATAAGTTATTGATTGTTTGAGGTCTCACCCAGAGATGTTAACTTCAGATATATAATTCAGTTCAAAGATTGACATAAGAAATTGGAACACAGCATTGTTCCCCTCCTAAACTATGTCCTGTTCTAGGTAGGTATATTTCATTCGCTGACAGCTTGTCATTTAATATATTTGGAGCAGACACTCTCATAAAATGGAAAGCGACCAAGTCACAGGATTCTGACTTTCTCTTTACTCATCACAAATAAATGTATCACTTTCTACATAATGAGGTCCAAGCTGAGCATCACAGGCTGAACGTCATCTAATTTCTCCTGACAGGAGTTTGAAATTGAGCTGGAGGGTTCCCAATACCTGCGGATCCTGTGTTATGAGAAGTGCTATGACAAAAGCAAGCTCAACAAGGATAACAACGAGATTGTGGACAAGATTATGGGCAAGGGACAGATCCAGGTAGGAATTCTTATTAGTGTTCTTTTTATTCGTGTGCTTGTTTATGTACCATGTTTTTCTCCATTTGCTGATCTGATGTCCAACCTCAGCCAGTACTAATAACAGGAAGACACTGAATGACGCCACTTGGCAATGTGTATGAGGCTGGCTCATGATATCTGAATGGAAGCCACATTCGGAAGTGAACAGAATTTACCTCTTTGAACATTGCCTTTAATGCTGGGTATAGACGGTTTGTTTATGCGCCGGTATCGAGCCACCGGCTCGATGCCGGCGCGTCACCGCATGCGGACCGATCCCCGCTCGACCCCGCGGGCACTTCCTGATCAGCATTTTCTTTCTACCATTGTCCGCCCGTGGGGATCGAGCGCGGTATCGACCCGCCACGGTGATCGGACAGGTTGAATATTATCAATCGAGCCACCAGCGGCTTGATTGACAATATAAAACGACCCGTCTATGCCCAGCATAAAGCGAATGTACAGCATACGCGGGCCGTATTTTGTCCATTGCTGGTTTAGATGTTCATTGCAAACCAAACTTGATTTATAGTGTATATTTCACAATTATTTGTACATCACTACAGCACCTGATGCACATTTAGCGGCACCATTTACCTCTTCCTCAGGAGCTTGATAGAACATTCACATCTGTGTGTCACCAATTGTCATAAATAATATCATTTGTTAGTAAGTGTAGAATACATCAACCCTCTCGCACCTCTATGAAAAATCACCAAACAATGTTATGATTTCAATAGTTATGAAAACAGTAAAAAAAAAAAAAAAAAACAAAAGAGACCAAAAACTCAACTAATAGCATCATGTATTCCAAGTCACTAGATACTAGATGCAGTTATTCAGGCTTGGAATAGTGATTATGCTGGCATTACTGGACAGCATTTTGTTTTGTGTGGACAATTTGACTTCTTCAGAACAGTATAATTTAGTTTCCTGCAGATTTCTGCGGTTCCTCAAGGATTGTATAACTACTACATGTCTGTTGTGCTAAATATCATATTTGCAGTGGAAAGTAGAGATTTGCCATGTAAGCGGTTTGTGCTGCTGTGTGAGGACTGATGATCAGAGATTGATTCCCTCATAATGTTCGGTATTTTGAGCTTTCTATTGTCACCATCCTGTGCGCTCTACTAAGGTCCCCCTGAGTGTAAATTCTGAGTGATGTCATGCATGAAACGTGCAGTAATTGTCATGTTTCTCATTACTTTTCGACCTTGGGGGGGCTCTCCGATCTACTCTCCTGCGTTAGGTCTTAGGGGAGAACACAGGAATGTTTGAGTTAATTCCTTCCTTCCCTCACAGGAGATCTCCTGTCAGTCTCTGGTACCCCATACAGGGCCCCTGATATCCATATAATTATCCCCTCCCCCTGAACTGGGGTCACACCGGAGAGGTAAAACGTTCTCAGGAACCAGAGCTTCCCTAATAAAGGTTAGGTTAATATTTTATGCCGTCCCTCGCTCAGCATGGGGCTGACACCGTATGGTACATCACATGGCGTATTGCTTTCATTACGATGAAGGAAACTTGAGAGAGCCCAGTGCTACTTGGCTAATGTGCGCTTCACCCTCTGTGACCCGCAAACAGGCCTTATTGAAGTCTATAATTCTGCTGTGACAAGAACGGGGTCTCTTCACTAAAGAAGTTTTCATCAGAGCTATTATCTCACCAGCTGTTTCTGAATGGAAATACATTTATTTTTAGTAGTTTGATAGTCATTTGTTTTCTTACTGATAAGCATGAAAAACCCGTGTTGTAACTCCCACGTTTGGAACAAAATGCTAATCTAGTAACGGGATGGTGTGGTCCTATCTGGCTGTGAGAAAACCTCTAGGACGTAGTATGGCTTTTATCACTTGTGTGAGGATCACTCTCCAAGTCTCCATAACCCTCTGATGTCTAGAGATTACCCGACTGATAGGCTGCATTCTCATAAATATTAGTTCTTTCCGTAACCTTCCTTGCCCTGTGGTGAGTGGGAGTTTCTTTTCATCCGGTTATATGGGGACTGATAAATCAGAAACATTCACATCACTCTCTGGAGTTTGCTATCTGATGTAGTTCCTTCAATCAAACACACAATATGACCTATCTGTGGGGAAGCCAACAAACACAGATATACGTTCCTGTACCTTGTGAGCAAAGCAATGCCTTCTTAAAGGACAACTGAAGTGAGAGAGATATGGAGTCTGCCATACTTATTTCATCTTAAATTTCCTGGCTGTCCTACTGATCCTCTGTCTCTAATGTCTGGTACACACCATGCAATTTCCCATTACATTGACTGGTCGATTCAATAATTTGCAGTAAGTCTGACCAGGTTTATGATCGACTTTACAATCAATTTTGTACAGAAGTGACTGGAAAATCGATCAGAAATCTGATCGGATCTGACGGAAATTATCAATTCACCTGGTACACAGCATGCAATTTCCTGTCAGATTAATGGGTCGAATTAATAATTTCCAACAGGTCCAATCTGGTTCCAATCCATTCTCCGATCAACAGGACTGTCAGGCAACTGGTATTGCTTTACCTCCTTAGCGGTAACCCCGAGTCAGGCTCGGGACGGATATTGTGCAGGGCTGACACAGATCTATCTATTGGTATAATTTTTAAGGTCTGAAAGCTTGTGAAAACATTGCACCGCTTTAGACAATACAATCTGTAATTAATCATACCGCCAGGGAGGTTAAAATTAAATTTATGGCAGCCTCCATATCCCTCTCAATTCAGTTGTCCTTCAGGGCCCTTTCCCACTAGCAGTCGCTAGCGTTTACGCTGAACGCTAGCGATTGCTGAATCGTAATTCCCGGCGATTTCCTGACGTTTGCGGCCGCGATTTTGCTATGCTATGCACTGCATAGCAAAATCGTGACAAATATCGCTCCGCCGCGGGGAGAGGCGGCGATCCGTGTGGCGATTGACGTCAGGAGGGGCAGAGCTGAAGCTGAAAGCTCTGCCCCTTCCAGGAAATGCCGGCGGATTGCCCCCCGGGCGATTTGGGGGCTCTGCAGCCCTCGTTTAGCAGCGGGGATGCGGTGGATTACTTGGGAGCACTAAAGCGAACTATAAGGAAGCTTTTGCTGGCGAGGGCCACAAAATATTGTATCGAGGACCCCAAATGGCCTGCGGGCCGCAAGTTTGAGACCCCTGCTGTAGATACTGATGATGACTGCAGTTTTATTCCTATCAGAGACACTTCCTACAGGCAGCTGTACATCATACCAAAATGAAAGCACATAGATAAAAGGCTGCATTTAGCCTAGATAGCAGCCTAGTCTCATAAAGCCTAGACAGCACATCCAGAACAACTCATAACCCGGAAGGAGAAGGGATATGGGAAGGGATATGAGCCGGCGGCGATATTTGATTTTTCCTGGAGCAATAATGGATAAAAAACACTAAAAAGGCACACCAGAGCGGCAAAATTATCAGGTAGAGCATTTATTATTTACAAGCTATCAACTGATATGTTTATTTTGTGTGAAACGTTCATCTCTGGTTCCCTTGAATACTTTTAGACCCTGAACAAGCATGCAGATCAGATGTTTGACTGTATTTGCCACATCTTTGTTTCAGGTGTGTGATTCAGACACTGCTGATGCCTGGAAGACCAGCAGGACTGCCAGGCAACTGGTATTGTTTAAATGGAAATAAATATAGAAGCCCCCATATACCTCTCAGTTTAGTTGTGCTTTAAAGTAGTCTGAAGTCAATATAGGGACAGTGAAAAAAAGTACCATGCTTAGTTAGAATAGATGAACAAACAAAGGCAGTCCGACTAAAAAGTAAAACTCAGCCTTCATTTATTTCTTATGTGATGGGCGACGACATGTTGTTTTTTATAGAGTGGCTCAATTTACATAGCTCAGTCGCTTGCAGATCTTTTCACAGGACTGGTTATTGAAATGGAGATCCCTCACCGCTACCCTTCTTCTGCTCCTTCTCATGTCCTCCTACCTTTCCTGTGAAGCCCTTCCATAGATTGTAGTCTCAATACAATTCCAAAGCCCCTGATTCATAACACAGACTGAGTCTTAATGTACAGAGTCACTTATTCCAGCTAAGGTACTGCTGTTTCAGGTTTGTTGGGCAAAAGAGGTTGGTTCTGTGGTGCAGGGATTGGGGGCGCGGTGAGACGGTACACAGGGAGGTTATGGAGAGCCACTGGGTTCTAGTGTTTTGAGGGAAAGAGGAACCAAAAAGTTGTAAACTAGAGGTACTAAAATGAGCAATTTCTGCTTAACCTATAAAACCTGGTGGTTGCTTATAACCTACTTGCTTGAAAACACATTATCCATGCTTTGGGAGGAAAGTAGATTTCCTGGAGGAAACATTAAAACGCCACACAGGAAGCATGTACAAACGCCATTGCATGCTATGAACCTGTTGCCGAGTACCGGCTTTGTGAGACCGCAGCGCTAACCTTTAGCTATTACTCTGTGAAGGATCTGTGATGGAGATGTGTAAATGGCTTTCTGTGCTGAGAATCTAGAACTGTTCCCTCTGCCTGTGTGACAGGAATTCCTGTAAGGTTTCATAGGTTAGGCCTAGCTCAGTTTCAGTGAAAATGCCTATAAATATATGCAAAATGTGGTCATCCAGGGTGAGCGAGATCAGTTTAGCGAAAAACAAAACTGTCCCAGAGGGTTTGGGGGTGCAGACTGAGGCAGAGAGTGTTAGCTTATTCATGTCGCTGTCTCTTGGCATTGCATTGCACTCCAGCTTCCCATGACTTCCAGCTGTGAAGGTGCAAGTGTCAGAAAGGTGGAGACAGATTATGATGTAACGGGCCCTAGGCAAGGTATTATATTTGGGGCCCCTTTGTGGTCCTTTCGGTAAGCTAAAGTGAAGAAATATTAGAGAAGGTGGCAGGTTGCCCCCTTGATGCTTACTAGACCCCAAGCACCTGCCTAGGTTGCCTGGTAGATGATCCTGCTCTGGATGGAGAGCAGCGTACATCACAGCAGCAAGAGACATGGGTAAGTTAATCTTCACTGCCAAGGTTGTCCCTCAAAAAAAAGAGGCTTCCCTCTTCTTAGGTAAGTATCTAGTATTGGTTTTTAACCACCTCACGTTCTCTTTAATGTAATATCAAGTTCAACGGAAAGCTTTGGAGTCAGGAAATACTATTCCAATCAGTGTACCGTGCACACAGAAGCCCACTGCAGTAAGTGAGCGTTTTATCTCCTGCAGTCAGAAATAAAAACCACAATCTCTCAGCATCCTGGGAAGTTTGCTGGGACACAGTGACACACTGATGGGGCTTGCAGGACAGAGTAACATTTATATTGGGCTTTTCTCCTGGGGGCTCAAAGCACCAGAGCTACAGCCACTAGGGTGTGCTCAGTAGGCAGTAGCAGTGTTAGGGAGTCTACCCCAAGGTCTCCTTACTGAATAGGTGCTAGTTTAGAAAGGAACAGGAAGAGACGAAATTTGAACCCAGGTGTCAGAGGCAGGCAGAGCCCTTAACCAGTACACTATCCAGCCACATAAATATTAACCCTTTCAAGGAACTTTTTTTTTCCATAGACCTTATTATAGTGTGACATCTATTGTAGCAGAGGGGAACTTTTTACTGTAGTTTCCGCTATAAATACTTGATCAACTTCACATTAATATAAACTTGACACAATTTTTGTCTAATGTACGTACACTAATACTGCATATGAACATAATGCAGTTGCCACCTAGTCAAGTCATCTGTGGCATTTTTATTTGCATAAAATGATTCACATTTTTGCTTTATAGAATAAAGTGAACTGAACTTGCATTAAACAAAAAAGTAATATAATGAAGGGTCATCTATAAAAGGCAGACTTATTTTCCCTCTGTCTGCTGGCCAGCTGTATTTGTACAGCCTTATTAAATAAACGCACATGTTCCATGCACTGAAATGTCTCTGTCAGTTCCCTCGGCCTGGAGTCTGTAACAGGCTCCGAGTGGCACCGCACTGGATGGAGTCAGTCTAGGAACATGTCGGGTCCTTCATTATGCAGTGTTATCTCTGTTCACTTGAATTATCCTTATTAAATTGAAGCAAACCTTACAAATCCCTCTGAATATGCTCACCAGGGAAAGCCACATGCTGTGGATCCCTGCAGGACTTCTGCACATGTTATTTCTTCTTTTATATGTTTGTTTGAGTTTTGAATTTTGCATCAGATTTTCAGGGGCAGTATTGGGGATGTGGGACAGAGAAATATGCTCGGAGACGGAGGCAAGTATGAAATACAGTAAAAGGAGGAAAAGAGGTGGACTTGCCTCCAAAGGGGAAACAAACAACCACAATGGGTTAGTGGATTTTATTGGATATAAAGACAACGCATCCCAGGGGTAGCGACCCTGCTTTTTTTTTTTTAGACAGTTCAGAGAAGCAGCAGACTGCACAACTTCTCATCCCGCAATCTCTTCTGATGAAGCTTAGAATGACTGCACCAAGCAGTGTTTCAGATCTTGCCTTATTAGTAGGGATGATCAATGAGATGCAAATTTTTCCGAAATTATGCACATTTTTATGCAAATGTATGCAGCTTGAAAATGGACCAATCAATTTAAACCCAGGAGCAATTTGCTTATCTGTGATCATCACTACTTATTAGCAGTGCATTCCTCCCCCTTCCTGCCCTCCAAGTGCAGCTGTGCAACTGTTACATGATATGAGGTACTTTTATTTATGTAAAAAAACCTAATTCTTTGTTAGACACGTATTAAATCATTATATTGATTTATAGGTGATTCGATTTCACCTTTAACTTGCTTCTGATTCCAACATTCATGAATATTTTACCCTTAAAGTATACCTGACCTAAGCACAGAGGTATGTTCATGCTGAATCCACTTACCTCTGTGCATTGTTCATTCCTCTCCTCATTCCCACTGGTCTCTGTTATCATGCCTTGATAGATTTCTTTTCCCTCCTATTTCCCTCCTGTTCCCTGCCCCGTTCACCACCCTGCCTCTTCCTGTCTGGAAATTTGAATTCTTGTAAACCTTTTCTTTTGCCAGGAAGTGGCAAGCTTGCCGCTATGTTCCCACTTATCCTCCCATGGGGAGGGGAGTGCAGAAGGACCGACTGATGGCGAGTTTACATAGGAAAATATGTATTATGAAAACAGAAGTGAAAAGGTCTAGAAGCTGCTGTCATTGAAAAGGTCACATGACTGCCTCCACTTGTGAGAATCACTGCTACTCATAATCTTGCAGGAGTCAATTCAACTGATTCTAAAAGCTAGTGGATGCAGCTCAATCAGCAATGAGTGACTTTGAGTCTTTGCTGTAATAGCCATAGTTTTTCTTTTAAAATAGTTGTACCGTAAATTACAGTTATAATTAGCAGGCTCTGGAGAACCTATCTGAAAGCCTGGAGTTGTTCTTTGAAGAAGTTTCCACCTCCTTTTAGCTGTCTAGTGATTTACAGTCATTTGAGAAAGAGACAAGGCAGTGGATGTCTTGATTTTCTGAATGATGTTTTTCCAGCATTAATGGCAGTTCCCAGGCTCTTCCACATCTCACGTCCCTTAAATAACTTCCTGGAGGGATCAGTGTGTTCTTACAGACTTGTCTGTGCTGTAGTACATCACAGTTTATGGGATATGGTCTGCCTGTTGCCCATTATCCAGTTTCATATAAGAAATACCCTACATCAGTTTTATCATGCATAAGTGAACATCAATGCAAAGGATGTGCCTGAAAAACCTTTGTATTCTCGGCTGCCCCGTCTGTTCGCCTTATGGCGTCTATAGACAAATGTGATACCATGAAAGCATTTCCTGACACGCCAGTAGAAGGGCCTATATCAGTATTCCGTTGCTGTCTGTGTCTCTGTTGTAGAGATGCCCTTATTTTTTGTGTAGTTACTGGTGACTTTGAGGGTGGAATGTTAGAGATGTTGTAAATTCAGGCTTAATAGTAACAGATCCTGCAAAAGAGAAATAAACATAGGCGCACTTGGAGCTCCTTCTGGTGTTGTGTGTTAGGTAGACTGGATGAGTTGAAAAAATTAAATACAGGATACTCACAAGTCTGCATGTTAAAACGCAAGCATGAATGCATCACATAGTGTGAACAAGGCCCAAACAGAGTCCACAGTGATAACAACGGTAGCGTCCATAATCACAGTCACAGACTTTGAGAAGTCATAAGGCGCTGTACAATTATCTGCAGTAGGCTTGTTTCAGACACATTTACTGTTAGCATTTTGACATTTTGGCTGCTTTCTTTACTTGAATTAATCTGTTTTAACTATCTTTTTTTCCCAGAGAGAAAGGTAATGATAAATCAACTACTGGTAGTTATCATAAAGCAGTTTTGGTGGACTGTGAAATTACAAATTTGTGACCTGAAATATGTTTGCTGAATGCTCCAAATATATAGGGCCACTTTCTTGTTCCCTTCAGCTGTTATTGTAGTGTTGTTTCTGCTTCCTGTTAGTGAGACTGAATATTCTCCACACATGCACTGTGCTGGCTGTAGTGTTGTTTCTGCTTCCTGTTAGTGAGACTGGGAATATTCTCCACACATGCACTGTGGTAGCTGTAATGTTGTTTCTGCTTCCTGTTAGTGAGACTGGGAATATTCTCCACACATGCACTGTGGTAGCTGTAATGTTGTTTCTGCTTCCTGTTAGTGAGACTGGGAATATTCTCCACACATGCACTGTGCTAGCTGTAGGGTTGTTTCTGCTTCCTGTTAGTGAGACTGGGAATATTCTCCACACATGCACTGTGCTAGCTATAGGGTTGTTTCTGCTTCCTGTTAGTGAGACTGGGAATATTCTCCACACATGCACTGTGCTAGCTGTAGGGTTGTTTCTGCTTCCTGTTAGTGAGACTGGGAATATTCTCCACACATGCACTGTGCTAGCTGTAGTGTTGTTTCTGCTTCCTGTTAGTGAGACTGGGAATATTCTCCACACATGCACTGTGGTAGCTGTAGTGTTGTTTCTGCTTCCTGTTAGTGAGACTGGGAATATTCTCCACACATGCACTGTGCTAGCTGTAGAGTTTCTGCTTCCTCTCAGTGAGACTGGGAATATTCTCCACACATGCACTGTGCTGGCTGTAGTGTTGTTTCTGCTTCCTGTTAGTGAGACTGGGAATATTCTCCACACATGCACTGTGCTAGCTGAAGTGCCTGCACTTGTCATGCAGTGTCGTTGTTATAATCCAGAGCTTTGCAGGCTTTGATTGACTTGCTGGTTATTAATTGGGCAGAGAGCGTCGGGAGGAACTGAGCCATGTCATGCAGGAACATTCATGTGGGACACCAGAGTCAGAGTTTAGCATAAAGTGTTCTCCGTTCATAGCTCTCCGTCTCCAATTATACTGGCACTTTCACGGCTGGAGCATCATGTACTGGGACAGATATCAGTTTAATTAATCTGAAACATGGAAATGAACGTGTCAGAGCTGTTATAATGATGACAGGGCACACTTAGTACTGTCCACTCTGTAGGACTATTTTCCAGGGCATGTCAGATGTGACAGGCCAGGCTGACTTCAAGCAGCTGAATAAGGCTCTGTTCCCACTTGCTTCCGGATCACGTGTGTAATGTCCACTCAGATTGTCCGCTGTGGTCCGGCTGGAGCCTGGGGTAAATGCAATAACCCAATAGGCCTTATGGGGAATGCATTTGCCTGTCTGCGATTATCGCGGACTGCACAGAAGTGCAAGTGACAAGTGTGAACGGCTCCTATTTATAAAATAGGATGTGTAACTGTCAGTTTAGCAATGAGCGCAGAACGACCGAAATATGTCCGTCCTCTACTGAAGTGGGAACAGATCTTTACACTCTGGCTAGACAAAAACAAAGGAAACCCTTTTTGCTCAATCTTGCTCAAACCATATTTGCTCAATCTTATCTACTGCAGTTGGTGATCACAAAGCAATGGAGGAAGCAGTACCACATGTTCCTTGATAAGCTTCTGAGCAAAGTAAAACACTCTGTTAATGTTTTAACTTCGGTATATAACAGGTTACGGTTTGTTTCGAGAAATTCTTAACATTGTATCCCGTACAGGCCGTGTTTCAATCCCTGGGCATGTGGTCATACAGATGTACACAGCCAATGAGGAGGGGAGGTGGGATGATGGAATGGCACAATGGGACAGTTTCTGGTGGGCTGGGTAAACAGGGGAACAATGCACTCAGCCATTGCTGTTGTTTAAAGAGGAACTTCAGCCTAAACAAACATACTGTCATTAAGTTAATTTGTTATGTTAATTAAAATATATAGGTAATATAATAATATATATGTAATAAAATCTCTTACCCACCCTATTTTAAAAGAACAGGCAAATGTTTGTGATTTCATGGGGCAGCCATCTTTTTGGTTGAAAGGAGGTGACAGGGAGTATGAGACACAGTTCCAACTGTCCTGTGTCCTGATCACCCCTCCCAGTTGCTAGGCAACAAGAACATCATCATCAGAAATCCCAACATGCTTTGCACAGCATCAGGGGAAAAATGTCCTGGCAGATTTCTTTGATGGGGCGAAGCTTAGCTTCTGTGCAGCTAAAAATGAGGCTTGGGTAAGAAAAACAAAGTTCTGATGCTGTGAAACCGTTAAAGAAACACCAAGCCTTTTCACTGCTGCTGAGTAGATTTTTAGTCTGGAGGTTCACTTTAAGTATCCAGCTTGCCAGATCTTTGAGGACACTGGTACTTACACTAGATTCTCAGACAAGACCCTAAATGGGGCAACAGCCAAGTTCAGTCTATGATGTGTACGTAGCTTAGCGTAGAGGGGAGATTTTGACTATAGTGCCACTTTAATATTGTTATGCTATGGCCTTTTGGAAATCACTGTCCACATTGACTCATCACAAGACGAAAAAAAATACCTGGCTTCTTACATTCCACTGTAGGAGATGTCCATACTGGAGAACACACTTCTCAATATGTAATGTTACAACACAGGATTTTCTCCCCCAAAGGTCCCATACAATTGGGTGTCCCAA
Organism: Hyperolius riggenbachi; assembly: GCF_040937935.1. NCBI lineage: Eukaryota > Metazoa > Chordata > Amphibia > Anura > Hyperoliidae > Hyperolius > Hyperolius riggenbachi. Next base: position 482,728,747 of record NC_090647.1, on the reverse strand, counting down.
AGAGTAAAGCCTCATACACATGCTTGACAATCTTCAGCTGAAATGTGTGTTCTCTTAATCAGCTCGAGAATCTCCTATGTGTATAGCTTACCCCCGATGTCAGATCTCTAAATTGCAATGACAAACAAGCATTTTGTACTTTTATTTACCCCGACCTCCAGAAGTGGCCAGCTGGTGTGCCTCCCCCTCTCTCCATCATGGAACGGTAAGGGCTCCTCACCTACAGTTGAGAAGCATGTCTGTACGGCGCTCTTGCCTCAAACTGTCTCACTAAGGATTGACGCGCAGTCATTGAAGGCAACCATTATTGAGTTTGTGTACACACCTTAAAGGGAACCTGAAGCGAGTAAAATTAATCAAAATAAACACATGACGTAGCTGCAAATGAATATTACATACTTGCCTTTCTGTAATTTCCTCTCAGATGCTCACCATTTTCTTCTTAAAGTGATCCCTTTCAGTTAAAACAATATTTTGTCAGAACCGAATTATACCAGTTGCTGCCAGTCACAACTGAATGTGCAAGGTAATGTCCATGTTTCCCTATGGCTCCAGTGGGTGATATTACAGTTAAACAGTGTGCTGACCAGGAAGCTGTTATGGGGTATTGGCCATTTTTAAAATGGAGAATTCCATTGGTCACAGTGGACAAATGGGACACAGGAGAGGGGAGAGAGATAGAAGCGTAGACTACATGGAGGGAAATATGACGTGTGTATGGTTATTTTGACTTTTATTTTCAGTTCAGGTTTTCTTTAAGTCTTAAAGAGAAACTCCGACCAAGAATTGAACTTTAGCCCAATCAGTGGCTGATACCCACTTTTACATGAGAAATCTATTCCTATTCACAAACGGATCATCGGGGGCTCTGTATGACTGATATTGTGGTGACACCCCTCCCACAAGAAACTCTGAGGACCATGGTACTCCTGGCAGTTTCCTGTCTGTGAACCTTGTTGCATTGTGGAAAATAGCTGTTTACAGCTGTTTCCAACTGCCAAAAAAGCATGCAGCAGCTACATCACCTGCCAACAGTAAAAGTGTCACCATATGATAAATGTCAGAATGTAAATCAGGGTTTTAAAAGATTTTACAACGGGCAAACACTGGCTAAATCATTTATACATAATTATTATAAAAATGAAGCACTTTTTTATTACATTATTTTCACTGGAGTTCCTCTTTAAGCCGTTATAACTGAGGAATCTGAACAGTTTTTTTAGGAAGGTATAAGTTAATAAAAGTAAAACATATACAGAAATTGAGTTATTCTTAAAACAGAAATTGTTCATAATTCATTGTTGAAGAGGCTGGAAGCATTTTTGATGCATCATCTATTTTCCATGAGGTTTATACATTTGGTGGAAACAATTTCTGTGTATATTTTTACCTTTTATGGACTGGAGGATTTTATACATTCTTGGAAAAAAAAGTAATATTACAAGTTTTTGGTTTAGATTATTCCCAGCCTGGCTTAGAAGGAAGACAGACTGGCCTTCATAAATTATCGATTTTGGCTGCCAAAAATCTAAGATCTGTGTAGCTCTTAAGTGGCCAGATTGGGTAGCTGTCATTGCGCATTTGCATAGAAAAGGATTGCTGCCTTCACCGTTTCTGCCTGATAGTTTCGTCTTGCCTGGAATATTTTGCCAAATAATCTTTTTGTAGCTTTTATGCTTTCGCTGTTGCATAGCTTCTGTCGCCCAAAAGATCTTAAAGTTTGCTCCACATACATTTGGCCAGCCGTGTTTTTCCTAAGTCTGTGAAACATCACGTCCAAGCTATGGTGGATGGCCAGCTTTAGATCATATTGCCTTCCTGGCCTTCCACAATATTACCATTAGATGTTTTATGTATGTGTGTCTCCTACGTGTGCTTGTGCTCATTTCATCCCTTGCCAGAAGTGAATGGAACACCTGTGATAACACCTCCTCTCATTAGACTGGGCTAAAAGTATAATGACTATCCAGAAGGTCTAAAGGTGGCAGGCCACCCACACTGTGTTGATGACTTTCTAGTAGAGAGGCATTCAGTGGGACGCACTTATGAACTGCTTGAATTGGATTGCTGGGGAGTGCAGGATGGCTGAGGGGTCACCTTCATGCTGATAGCTAGTGACCCACTGCTGTGATTGACACATCACTACACTGAAGAAGAGGCTGTGCAAGCTATCGCACTGCTCAAGGGTTGAGCTTGTTATTTCAGAACTGCTGGTTTTGTCTTGTGCCTTTATGCCTTACTTTATTATTATTATTATTGGTAGCAGCGCTGTACAGAGTATATGGTCTTGTCACTTGACTATCCCTCAGAGGGGCTCACAATGTAATCCCTGCCATAGTCTTATGTATTGTATTGTTGGGCCAATGTAGGGGGGGTAGTTACATTTTCTGTATGTTTTTGGGATGTGGGAGAAAACTGGAGTGCCTGGAGGAATACGCCACTGTACTGCCCCACTTTACTGATACTTATGGCTATTTTCTTATTTATTAAAAGGAATCTGATGTGGAGACTTATGGAAGCTGCCATTTTTATTTCCTTTTAACCACTTGCCGACCGCACGCTTATACCGTGCGTCGGCAAAGTGGTAGCTGCAGGACCAGCGACGCAGTATTGCGTCGCCAGCTGCAGGCTGATTAATCAGGAAGCAGCCGCTCGCGCGAGCGGCTGCTTCCTGTCAATTCACGGCGGGGGGCTCCGTGAATAGCCTGCGGGCCGCCGATGGCGGCTCGCAGGCTAAATGTAAACACAAGCGGAAATAATCCGCTTTGTTTACATTGTACGGCGCTGCTGCGTAAGGCAGAACGGCGATCCCCAGCCAATCAGCGGCCGGGGATCGCCGCCATGTGACAGGGGACAGCCTGTCACTGGCTGCACAGGACGGATAGCGTCCTGTGCAGCCCGGATCTCCAGGGGGGGCCAGGTAGGAGAGGGAGGGGGGGATTTCACCGCGGAGGGGGGCTTAGAGGTGCCCCCCCCCGCAACACCCGGCAGGCAGGAGCGATCAGACCCCCCCAGCACATTATCCCCCTAGTGGGGAAAAAAGGGGGGCGATCTGGTCGCTCTGCCTGCACCCTGATCTGTGCTGGGGGCTGCAGAGCCCACCCAGCACAGATCAGCTAAAACAGCGCTGGTCCTTAAGGGGGGGTAAAGGGTGGGTCCTCAAGTGGTTAAACAATACCAGTTGCCTGGAAGTCCTGCATGAAGTCCTGAAACAGGCATGTAGCTAATCTTGTCAGATTTGTCATAGACATGTGATCTGCCTGCTTGTTCAGGGTCTATGGCTTGTGGCTATGTATTAGAGGCAGAGGATCAGCAGGACAGCCAGGTATGTATTAGAGACAGAGGATCAGCAGGACAGCCAGGCAATGTGCATTATTTAAAAGGAAATAAACATGTCCACCTCCATATCCCTCTACCCTTGGGTTCCCTTTAAGTAACCAATCAGATTACCAACTGCACCCTTCACTGGTCATTATGGGGTTTTTGTTCCATTGTTTATGTATTTTCCGTACTATGTAGCAGGCAGAGTTTATTGAGCCTTGCAGTTTAGTTTTAGCATGGAGTCAGTTGGCTGTCTCCAGAATGTTAGAGGAACTGTAGTGAAAATATAGTAATTGATACAATTCCATTTTTTTTTTCTTTTTCTTTACAATATTCATTTATAAATTATTTAGTCAGTGTTAGCCCAATGGTTTATATTCTGACATTTATCACAGGTGATGACATCTTTACTGCTGGCAGGTTATATCTGTGGAATGTTTGGTTACGGAGAGTTCCAAAGCCAGTACAAAATATAACACACACTCACTCTCTCCCCCTCCCTCCCTCCCTTTTTGGCCCCTTACATGATTGAGTTTGACACCCCTGCACTAGAGTACTATGATGGTGACTGTATGGCGATTGCTGCTTTTTCACACACCTAATTTTCTTTACCTATAGATTGGTGTATTATATGTAGGTTTGCATCAACATTTTTAGGGCCTCAGGTGTTGTGTTGATTTTTTGTTCTCAGTTTGTTTCATTTGGCTCAGATATTGTGCTGTGATGCTGGGTAAATAGTTGTATTGTTTAATAAAGGGTATTTTAGGCCTCCCAGCCCTTTTCTGTATGGCTGTGTAGAAACCCCCTAGAAATTAAACAGTCATCCTGTACAGATCGCTTTATAGTTTATTAATGAATAATGTTCAGGACTGTTTGTAGTGGCCAAAGCTCTGTCAGACAAAATAATAAACCACTTGTAAAGCTTGTGAGTCATTTGGAGTAGTGTAATGATGTCTTTGGCTCCGTCTAGATACATTTCTGTTTGCAAAATGTTTTTTAACTAATCCATTTAACTTTTTTTTTCATAACAAAGAGAATTTACATGTGATGGCCTAAAATATAGTAAAGACAATTATGGACGATAAAAGCTGATTTGTTGTGTTTTTCCCCATTTGCTTAAAGAGAACCTAAACTGAGAAGGATATGGATTTTTTTCCGTTTAGAATAATACCAGTTGCCTGACTCTCCTGCTGATCCTGTGTCTCTAATGGCCTATACTCACGGGCTACAAATGTCGCCGCAACACACGTCGCGCGCGTGTTTCGGCGACAGATCGCCCGTGAGTATGAGGCGTTGCACGGGCGGGCGCGCACCCCGAACCGTCGCTCGTCGCTGATGTTGCCAGGCGATTTACCGCAGTCAATCGCCTGGTGACAGTTGCCGCCGCAACTCCGCCGCAACTGTCGCTAGTCCGCGTGAGTATGCGGACTAGCGACAGCAACATAATTGCAAATAGACGCCGCTTCCGGCGAGGGGAGAGGAACGTCGGCGACAGCTTCCATCGCACCGCTGGTCCCTCTTCCGCGTGTGTACGCGGAGGGACCTGGCGACGAGCTGTTGCCGGCCTGTCGCGCACACGCTCACTTGTGCTGGCGACAGGCCACTTTTGTAGCCCGTGAGTATGGGCCCATAATAGGGCTGCTCAAATCCTATCTGGGAGACATCCGGATAGTTGCTATCCAGATATCTCCCAGTAAACCTGTGCGGGGTGGGTGAGGGGGGTCAATCTTACCTGTCTGATGTCTTCTTCGTCTGTCCCTCGGCGCCTCCCACGATGCGCTCCACGCGCGTTACGTGATTACAAACACTTCCTCCTTCAACCCGGAAGGAGGAAGTGTTTGTAATCACGTGACCGCTGCTTGGACCGCATCGTGGGAGGTGCCGAGGGACGGACCAAAGAAGACGTCAGACAGGTAAGATTGACCCCCCTCACCCACCCCGCACAGGTTTACTGGGAGATCTCTGGATAGCAACTATCCGGATGTCTCCCGGATCGGATTTGAGCAGCCCTGGTCTCTAATACTTTGTCACAGCCCCTCAGCAAGCATGCAGATCAGGTGCTCTGACTGAAGTCAGACGGGATTAGCGGCATGCTTGTTTCAGGTGTGTGATTCAGCCACTACTGCCGCTAAAGAGATCAACAGGAGAGTCAAACAACTGGTATTGTTTAAAAGGAAACATCCATATCCCTCTCAGTTTAGGTTCCCTTTAAAGCGGACCTGAACTCAGAGCTTCCTCTCAGCTCTAAAAGATACGCAACAGCATAATAACCTTTAAAGAAAAACATTTCTTTGTTACAGATGATATATGCAATAAATCTGCAGTGTGTCTACTTCCTGCTTTCATGGAAGCAGACATATTGTTAACATCCTGTGTTTACCAGTTAGCTTCTCTGCCATGGCAGTCAGCTGACACGGGAGAGATAAAATTGCAATTTGTGCTTAGTCACAGATGAGGGGGATTAGACAGTATAAACTCTCTAAACACAGACAGGGTACATTTCTCTCTGTTTTCCTTCTTTCCTGTGTTCAGGAGTTCAGGTCCACTTTAATACTATATCATTGGCATGTCCAGCATATAGCCCAGGGGCCACAACCCACCCTGCTTTGGTTTTAGTGCCTCTTCTGTCCCCTCCACAGCTCCCTACCTTACACAGTTGATTGGTAGACTGTGCGTAGGAGAGCAGTGTGACCTGTCACAGCAGAAATATGTATGTATGATGATTTCATGCAGTGAAGTAAGCCATGCTAACCTAATCAGCAGATGAGGACATGTATATATTGATTGACTGCCCTCTATGAATATGCCTTTGGAGTGCAGATGGTCTGGTTGACTTTGCTGGAGTGGTTTACTTAGCTGGTCAAAGTGTTGATTGATTCAGATAAAATATGAACTCTTGTTATTTGGTATCACATTATCCGTTTCTTGTATTATGGCAGTGGTATCTTATGCCTGGTACACACCATGCAATTTTCTGTCAGATCAGCGTGTTGAGTCGATCATTTCTGACGGTTAGATCTGATTCATGATGGTTTTCTGATAGATTTTGTATAAAAGTGATTGGAAAATTAGAGAAACGATCGGAAATCAGATGAGACCTGACGGAAGTTAGTAATTCATCCCGTCAATCTGACGGGAAATAGCATTTTGTGTACCAGGCATTATACTTTGGTAGTATCTGTATCACTAGCCTCTTAGTCTTATGTACCATGGTACCAACTGCTTAGTCTTTGTGTACCATTTCACCAGTCACTTAATGTGATTACCAGTCACTGAGGCCTGGTTCACACATAAATGTGTACATTCCCGATCCAGTACTGCCAGTTTTCTATCAGTTTTACCTGCCTGGAAATGTACACCTTTTATGTGTGAACACACCCATAGTATTTTTCTCTTATTATACTGATTATAATAATAACAACAGTTCATAAGACTTTGTAATCTTTATCACTGATTTGGAATGTAAGACATACAATCTATGTTCATTGTATTTCTGTATTTCTGTATGGTTATGCCATATTTGGCTTGTTTATTTGTTCACTTGTTTGTTTGTTCAAAATTCTAATAAAAAACTATTGAAAACGAAACACATACAAAACGGATACAAAACTGCCAGGACGGGACCAGACTGGAAATGTACACTTTTTATGTGTGAACACAGCCATGAGAACACACACAAAACTGACTGGACTGTAAATATACCTGTACACCTTTTATATGTGAACACAGGCAAAACTGATGTTAACTGTCAAAAACTGACAGGACAGGACTGGACACCTGATATATTCAGAAAATATCAGAAATGTTACAGTTGGCAATTCTCCCGGTTATTATGCCAGTTAAGAAGTTGCCAGTTAATGGGCTGTGCAATTAGCACAACAAAAAACCCTATAGACCTCTGTAGCGCAGGAATATGGTGAAACAAATACACCTATAGATGACCATGGCAGGCGGAAGTAGTTTTGTACTACTGTACTTCACTTCGTGGCAGACTGAGGGTTGGCAGTCTACTAAACATGGCAGTCTAAGGGTTAATAAGGCATGTTCTATAATTTTAGATCTGTAACAGTAAAGGAAAGAACAGTTATAAAAAAGTGCTTTTGCGTATATGCTTATATCATTTACTTGTAGTTAGTAAGCTTAAAGAGGAGTATAGGGTATACATTACAAATGCATTGCTGCTGCAAAAAGGAAGACACATACATAAATTTTGTTGAGGGAAAATCAGCAAAACAGAAAATAACTGCATACGTGTTGAAACAAAACCCTTTCAGTTTGGCCCCATTTATTGCCTTGCTGGATAGTTCCCCTCGGTAGGCCTAAAATAAAGACATGTTGCTGCCATATTTTAGTCTAATTGCTCTGGTTAAATCACATTAGAGGTCTAGTTGTGGGATACAAGAGACACACATTTTATATCTTCCTATATCTCATGTTTCATTTTATCTCTTGCCAAGACGACAAGCTAAGAAGGCTTAAAACACATCCCGTCTTCTAAGCAGCACGTTGTAGCCTTCTGTAGCCTATAACATAGAGGTGACGTATATGGCGGCGGAGGAGGAAGTCTGCCAATATGGAATACAGAGAATGTATAGATCACAACAGACCACCAAACAGAAACATACGCCTCCACAATATTAACAAAACGTTGCTCTAAAGAACTCCCTTCATGATCAACTGCAGATAGACTTGCCTTGATGGTCGCAGTATGTTTCCATGTCCACTTTGTTATTATGGCTGATTCCTACTACCTCTTTGCTGCTTGTTCATATGTGTATTTATTCTGCCTACGATGGTGTTGGCATTTTGCTTGTAAAATCAGTATTAGGCACAGAACAGCATGACAAAATTCAGTTCACATAAACATAAAACCTGGCGCTCCTCACTACCTCCTTGCTTTCCTCTCTCCTATATCAATCTGGTTCGCTTACTGCATAAAAAGTGTGTGTAACACTCACAAAAATATTAAAAACATAAAAGCAGAGCGATCAACAGTAACAAGAACTGCAACACTAATGCTGCTAAGTAATCAATGTCCTCTTTGGCGTAAGCCTAATGCTGTCCAAACAAAGTTCATCCACATTTGATAAGTATAGGCTCTTCACTGTAAAACTTCCTCCAAAGAAATTGATAAATTTCTGTCACAGCGCTTATCACTATACGCTCACCAGATCGGTTGGCCAATCTTTTCAGATCAGCAGTCAGCGTTTTTGGCCTTGCCAGCAAGAGATTCCTCCGATCACTTCACCAGCCTCTCCAGGCATCCGACCATAAGCTCAGAATAAAACAAGGGAAATGCAATAGTGTGATACCATTTGGATAGAGCTTAATATTATCACCAGTGCACCCCTTTTCCAGAACAGTGCCACCAACGTGCTTCCACCATAAACAGATACACAAGGCGCTCACCAGATGCACTGGCCGACCCGCAACAGACCAGCAATATAGCGTGTTGTTATAACTTCAGTTTTTGGGATAAAGGACATCCTAGGACTCAAACAAAGCCGACCATAGCATAATTCCATTTGATTTTAATAAGTAATAAAAGTAGTGCACTTACAAATTTGCAGTAAAACATGCGCATATAAAAACGTAGCACAGGATCCTCCAGCGTCTCCTCAGCTCCTTAGGCTAGTAGGGCGGAGCCTAAGGAGCTGAGGAGACGCTGGAGGATCCTGTGCTACGTTTTTATATGCGCATGTTTTACTGCAAATTTGTAAGTGCACTACTTTTATTACTTTTATTACTTATTAAAATCAAACGGAATTATGCTATGGTCGGCTTTGTTTGAGTCCTAGGATGTCCTTTATCCCAAAAACTGAAGTTATAACAACACGCTATATTGCTGGTCTGTTGCGGGTCGGCCAGTGCATCTGGTGAGCGCCTTGTGTATCTGTTTATGGTGGAAGCACGTTGGTGGCACTGTTCTGGAAAAGGGGTGCACTGGTGATAATATTAAGCTCTATCCAAATGGTATCACACTATTGCATTTCCCTTGTTTTATTCTGAGCTTATGGTCGGATGCCTGGAGAGGCTGGTGAAGTGATCGGAGGAATCTCTTGCTGGCAAGGCCAAAAACGCTGACTGCTGATCTGAAAAGATTGGCCAACCGATCTGGTGAGCGTATAGTGATAAGCGCTGTGACAGAAATGTATCAATTTCTTTGGAGGAAGTTTTACAGTGAAGAGCCTATACTTATCAAATGTGGATGAACTTTGTTTGGACAGCATTAGGCTTACGCCAAAGAGGACATTGATTACTTAGCAGCATTAGTGTTGCAGTTCTTGTTACTGTTGATCGCTCTGCTTTTATGTTTTTAAAATTCAGTTCACGCTTCCTTTTAGGGCGAGTTTCCACTAGCGCCAAGACGGACGCCAGCACATGTGCACACCAATTACGCATTTGAATTCCTGTAGCCACGCAAGGTTATGGGGATTTGGACTCATTGTCCAGAATTTTGAAGCAGTGCAGTTTAGAATTTTTTTACGTGCACAAATTTGGAGATTCCAAATCCGTATTCATGTTCTGGAAATTGGGCACAAAATGCCCTAGTGGAAACAGGCCTTAAAGAGAAACTCCGACCAAGAATTGAACTTTATCCCAATCAGTAGCTGATACCCCCTTTTACATGAGAAATCTATTCCTTTTCACAAACATACCATCAGGGGGCGCTGTAAGACTGATATTGTGGTGAAACCCCTCCCACAAGAAAAGTACATACTCTTGGCAGTTTCCTGTCTGTGAACCTTGCTGCATTGTGGGAAATAGCTGTTTACAGCTGTTTCCAACTGCCAAAAAAGCATGCAGCAGCTACATCACCTGCCAGCAGTAAAAATGTCACCATGTAATAAATGTCAGAATTTAAATCAGGGATTTAAAAGATTTTACAATGAGCAAACACTGACTAAATCACATAATTATTGTAAAAATGAAGCACTTTTTTTAATACATTATTTTCACTGGAGATCCTCTTTAACTGATCTCACTGTTTTATCTCAATCCATCAGAAACCGAGAGAAGGGTTTTGTTTTATTTTTATTATTGTTCGTTCTCAGTAATTTCATCCTACACAATTTATTTCCCTTACAATTACTGCAAACAGCAAGTGACTGTATCCTTAGTTATTCATTTGTACACCAGGTTTTTAACAGTGATCTCTGTAAATATCAGTATATTTGCTAATGGCCTCCTCACATATATTGAATAGAAAATTGTAACCCCAAAAATGTCGTCCCCCCCCCCCCCCTCCTCCTCACCTATTACCCCACCTATTACCCTCTAATGCAATTAGCCATTCCTGCTCCTCTCTCTACCACCGCGGTTCTCCTGGTTCTAAGATCGCAAGTCCTCCTGGGAGCTTCTCTACCAGAATCGCAAACACACAAGAACTGCTGAAAAACTGCAAGCACTTCGCCTTTTTGAGGTTTTGTTTGTGTTTTGCATTTATAAGATGACGGTAGGCTGAATTTAATACAGGATTCACTTATCAGAAATTTTCCACAGTGGGTGAATTTTTAGGCAAGTAGTGCTGTTGGACTTTGTATCTATAATACTGCTGGTGTGATATAGTCAAAAGTTGTTTTTTTTTTGGGGGGGGGGGGGGAGGGGGGTTATAGCTCTGCTCAGCTTTAAGGCAGTACAGTGGTGTATTTGTCTTGCAGCCCTGGGGTCCCTGGTTAAAATTTGGTCTAGAACACTATTTGCAAGGGGGCTAGTGTGCTATATCAGTGTATGTGAGGTTTTCTCCAGGCACCCCGGTTTCCTCTAACATCCCCAAAACGTTATTACCGTATATTCCGGCATATAAGACGACTGGGCGTATAAGACGACCCCACAACTTTTCCAGTTAAAATATAGAGTTTGGGATATACTCACCATATAAGACTACCCACCTTCCAATGCACACCAAATGAAAATAAAAATTAAAAAATCATGTACTGGTGCTGTGTATGAACAGATACTGGTGCTGTACCATATGTCTTACCCAGTATATAACAGTATATAGTCAATTGGAGGTCAGGGAGATCCGAGAGGCGGTAACAGGATAGGGCGTATCACCCGGAATCAATGACACCCGGCGTATAAGACGACCCCCAACTTTTCAGAAGATTTTCAAGGGTTAAAAAGTAGTCTTATACGCAGGAATATACAGTATTTAGTATTTATACAGCACCAACATCTTCCGCAGCGCTGTACAGGGTATATAGTGTTATCACTAACAGTCCCTCAGAGGAGCTCACAATCTAATCCCTACCATAGTCATGTGTCCATCATAGTCTGCGGGGAAGCCAATTCACTTTATCTGTATGATTTGGGGATGGTGGAGGAAACTGGAGTTCCCGGAGGAACCCCGCAAAGACTCGGGGAGAACTTACAAAAGTTAGTGACACAACTATGGACTCGGCTGTTGATGATGGCACTACCTCTATATATAAACTAATAATCCTTCTTTTCTATGCTATAAAAAGCTTTTTGTTTATTTTTGAACACCTGGACCTGAAATGTTATGAACATCAATCCAGAGAGTGATTTCTTTTCCACACAATAGAATCTAGCTGTGACATACTTTGCAGCATGCAGATCAATTTTTAAATTAACTTTTTTTTCCCACTTAATCACTTAAGAAGTTTATTAAAGACATCTGGCATAAAAGGGTTGTATTTCCCGAAAATGCTTTCCATTTATGGTGTTTGTTATACCTTCCAGAGCGCAGCGATGTGGTATAGAGTCGCTTTTACTGCATGAAAACAATTCAGGCTTTGCCAAAAAGTGAAAGTTCCGCCCCACATTTCTTGCCTCTCATTAAACATCCAAAATATTAAAATCCAGTACAATAAATGGAATAGCGATCCAAAAATAACTCTTTGTTTGCCTTTATGTATGTGGGTTAATTAGTTGATATTCTATATGAAAGCGATGGCAGCTGGTTTTCATCAACAACACAAAACATATTTCACATTCATGATGTTAAAAGATCGCCACAAATTCATTGTGCCTCTCTGATCTGCATTCAGGGGGCCCCCCGAGCCAGATGTGGCCCTTCTGCATACAGCTCTATTACAGTGACAAGAGGGTTATTACTAGAATGCAGCAGATTGAGAACACAAGAATGTTTCTGTAATGTTGTGTACTATCAGTGTGTGATGTACTGTAATGTGTTTAACATGTCCTTAGAAAATCACTAGACCTATACCATAGCTCCCAACTGTCCCTCTTGGAGGGACAGTCCTTATTTGGGATCCAAATCTCTCTGTCCCTCTTTCTTCCTCATTTGTCCCTTTTTCAGGATTAATGTACAGATCTGTGTTAAAGGGTACCGGAGGTGACATGTGACATGTTGAGATAGACATGGGTATGTACTGTGCCTAGCACACAAATAACTATGCTGTGTTCCTTTTTTTTCTTTCTCTGCCTGAAAGAGTTAAAAAGGAACTGTTGCGAAAATCTTACATTTTAAAACACATACAAGTAAGAAGTATGTTTCTTCCTGAGTAAAATGAGCTATAAATAGCTTTTCTCCTATGTTGCAGTCACTTACAATAGGGAGTAGAAATCTGACATTTGGGCTAGTCCATCCCTCCATAGGAGATTCTCAGCATGGCCTTTATTCTTTGTAAAGACATTTTCTGAAAAAAAAATTATACAATGATGCTGGCCAGCCTCCGTGCTCGCTGCACACTTTTTTGGCAGTTGGAGGGAGCAACTGCCATTTACTAAGTGCATTTTGAAGATAAAGAAATCCCTGTGAACACCCCATGAGGAGACTGGCTAGTCCAAAACCTGTCATTTCTGTCAGATTTCTACAACCTACTGTAAGTGACCGCAACATAGGAGAAAAGTAATTTATGACTCATTTTACACTGGGAGAAATGTACTTCTTATTTGTCTATATTCACATATATTTTACATTTTAAGATTTTGACTCAGTCCTGACTCAGACAGGAAGTGACTACAGTGTGACCCTCACTGATGAGAAATTCTAACTATAAAACACTTTCCTAGCAGAAAATGTTTTCTGAGAGCAGAAAAGAGATAAAAAGGATCAAAAGTTAATAGATTTTAGCTCTGACATACTTCAATGAATGTGTCATTGAGCAAAAACAATAAAACAGTTAAACAGTAGATTTAAACATAAAATAAAACTTAAGTCATTTTAAGGAGTAGGAAGATAGATACCATCGTTTATTTCATTACTTTATTTTTGCCTCAGGTGCCCTTTAAAATATGTATTTTTCTATTGACAAATGTGTTTAACAGACTCTCAACTTTATTCCCATCAATTCAATTGACGGATTTGTTATTTTTAAATAATAATGAAGAAAAAATAGATGATAGAGAAGATCAGTGTGGTTTGAAGGATAAAACTACATCTTTTGGTTCTGAATTCTGTGTGATAGGCATGGTGAGGGCATGGTTAGAGGTGTGACAGGGGCGTGTCTTATGCTAGGTACACACCATACAATTTTCTGGCAGATTTAGCTTCCAGATCGATTTTTTCCAACATGTCCAATCTGAATTTTGATCGATTTCCAAAGAAGTGAACGGAAAGCGATCAGAGAATCAATCAAAATTTCAGATCGTACATGTTGGAAAAAATCGATCTGGCAGGTAAATCTGCCAGAAAATTGTATGGTGTCTACTTAGCATAAAAGTGTCCCTCTTTCTTATCTCAAAAAGCTGGGAGGTATGCTCTGGAGTAAATTAGTTTTGGGTGGTATAACATTGCACCAGGGATATTAGTATAAGTATTGCAATTATGATATCCTGGTTTTCTGGGTGACCTCACCCACCCCTTCACATAGCCTAACACTAATGTCCTCCCTTGCTCTATAGCTAGCTATAACTTCCTTCCTTCTGTCACTACCAAACCAAAACCAAAACTATGCTGTGTCTCATGGATATCCCACCCCTACCCCACATACAGACTACTTCAGCAGCCACATCCAGAAAAGCTATCCATTGCTTCTCCATTATACTGCCTTGTCCACTCAATCCCTAAGGTGACCACTAATGAAACAATCTTACCATTCTATGTAATATAAGGTAACTGCCTGAAGTATCCATTAAGTAGATTCACTCCATTTACCATTATACTACATAGATTTGGTAAGATTGGATGGGATGATTGGATCATTAGTGGCCACCATTAGATTCCAGTAAGGATGGTCAATGAGTGGAAGCAAGATTATGCAAATTCATGCAGCTTAAAAAGTGGACCAATCGTATCCCATCAAAATGGAATTTGATTGCTCCATGTTAAAGCTGTATGAATTTGCATACTAGATTTTTAAAGCTGTATGAATTTGCATACTAGATTTTTAAAGCTGTATGAATTTGCACATGGATTTAATGCATCTTGTTGGCCATCCCTAGATTTCAATAGATCAAAATAGTCTTGTAACACTCTGCAGTGTGACGCTATGTGAGCCAAAATATCTCCGGCATTCCTTCCTCATTTTTCCAAAGTCTCCTCACTCTGTCAATTCATGAATTTCCTGAACTCGCTCAGAAGCTGGTGGATCGGGCATGTAGATCTGTAGATCCTGGACAGATTTGACCAAAACGATAGAGTTGGCAAGAAAAACCAATACATTCATGGCCAGCCTAAGCAGGATGAGGATTGCTGGGAAAGAGAAAAATTTAATATGCAAAGCAGAGTTTAAACTTTATCGATCCTGTAGTAAACCTTGACTCCAAAATGATTGTATGGCTATCTGCACTCTTCCTCTCTACCTGACTCCACTGTCAGCAGTAATGTGACATTCATGTCTTCTTCCACACATTAGAGGCAACTCGCTGTCTGACCTCTCTATGCTTCAGTCAACTTAGTTTATTTAATGTCAATATTAAAGTGGAGCTGTAACCCAGGATTGAACTTCATCCCAATCAGTAGCTGATACCCACTTTCCCATGAGAAATCTTGGCCTTTTCTCGAATAGATCATCAGGGGTATCTGTATGTCCGATATTGTGGTGAAACCCCTCCCACAGTGTGATGTCATGACCATGGTCCTGACAGTTTCCTGTCTGTGAGCCTTGTTGCATTGTGGGAAATAACAGCTGTCTCCAACTGCCAAGCAACCAGTATCTCCATCTGTGCATATGTATATCTATAAAAAAAAACAACCTTTTAGCCTATCACATTGTTAGTGCGTGCAGTTGTAAATGTCAGTTGGTGCCCTGGTTACTATTTTTAGCTATTTAAAATATAATGGACGATTCCAGCAGATCATTATCTTTGCAGAGGTGCATTTCATTTTTGATCCAGCAGAGTGGTTTTGAAAACTGTATCCACTTGCATATGAGATATACAAGTGTATATATACTGTTGGTTTCAAGGAATCCAATAAATGCCTCCCCTGATGTAACACATTGGAGGTTAAGAACTGGCTTGTTCTGTGTGTGCATGGTTGGAATTCATAGATGGTTGATCTGTGGTATGTTTACAAATATTCTACTACTTTCTTGTGATCTATGACCTGACCTAACCCTGCTCTCACACATAACCCTCCCTCTCCCGATGCCTGACTATAATACAGCGCCTGGTGGTGCTTAACCCTAATACCCCCCCTGGTGGTATCTAACCCTAATACCCCCTGGTGGTGCCTAACCCTAATAGCCCCTTTGTGTTGCCTAACCCTAATACCCCTCCGGTGGTATCCATCCTTAATACCCCCTGGTGGTGGTGCCTAAACCTAATACTCCTGTAGCAGGTGCAAAGCCTACAGCTGCACCCTTTTTTCTTGATTCTGGTTGACGTTGTCTTTAGCGGAGGTAGTAACAGTACATGTGCTATCCAGGAAGAGCCATTTCAGTGTGTAAATCCATTTATCAAGTGGAATTCCGTCCTGACCTGTCTTCCAGCCCACTGCAGTATATTGTTTTGTCAGTGTGATTGTCCTCAGCTGGGCCATACCTTGTAAATATTCATCTCCTCCCCGGCTTCCGCTGCCCTGTCTGCTAAGCAGGGGAGATGGGGTTGTCAGGGGACCACAGCTGTGCCAGGCAAGGGATGATTAATGATCCTTTCACTGGTATCTCTACCTCATCTCCTGACTTCCCTGTGGAGAGCCACATGCACAGCTATGTACAAGCTGATCTGCAGCGTTCTTGTATTGAGGTGTGCTTAAAATGCCTGAAATGGTCCCCTGACCAGTAGCGCATATAGATTGTGCCTCTTATTAATATACCATAAGTATGCAGAAGGAAGAATGCACACCACAATTATCCAATCGATGTTCCACGTCTGTACTGGCAGCACTCCAGGTGTACCAATCAGTCGTAGTGACGAGAGGTCGGTACCATCAGAAGTAATTGTGACGCTTTCAATATTGCATATTGAATGCATCATGACCTCCTCCAGTATAAAAATGACTGTATGAGGTTATGATGTATTTGATATGCAATATCGAAGGTGTCACAGTAATATAAGCTCTTTATTACACATGCATCATATACAACAAAATTTTGGGGCATCTGGCCCTTTATCAAGTTGTTCTGTGTTCAGATTGCTTATAAACCACTCACTGAACGCTGCTAGTATTTATCATGACAGAAGCACACCAAACCAATCCATAAGCAGCTGCTAAAGCTGCTATCACCCCAATTGTCCGTATCTGCACAGACCTTATGGGGAACTGCTCAACTAGTAATTTAAAGCCGACCTGAACTTCCTGTCTGCTCTAAAAGATGCACAACAGCATAATAACCTTTAAAGAAAAACATTTCTTTGTTACAGTTGATATAAATCTGCAGTGTGTCTACTTCTTGCTTTCACGGAAGCAGACATCCTGTGTTTACAATTAGGTGCTCTGCCATGGCAGAGGAGATTCCTGAGCAGACACAGCTGAGAGATCAAATGACAGTAGTGATTAGTCACAGAGGAGGGGAATTAGACATACTATACGCTCTAAATACATACAGGGCGCATTTCTTTCCATTTTCCTTTTTTTCCTGTGCAAGAGTTTAGGTCCACTTTAATTTAGGATGCTTCACAGTGTGTGATTAATTAAGCAATCTGAACACCGCTCAATATGATAAAGGGGGGCTGCATGTGATACATTTGTCATAAAGAGCTTATATTACTTCTACCTGATAGTTCTGTCCTCTCTTCACTACATTTTATCAACAGCAGAGTATTGTACTGTGTCGGCCATCAGTGAAAGCAAGACGTTTTAAATCAGGATGTTACCATTTATTGGCTAACGTAAAAGATGAAACGTAAGCAAGCTTTCGGCTGTGCAGCCTTCATCTGACTTCAATCCTGTTTAACAGGAAACAGGATTGACGCCTGACGAAGGCTATACAGCCGAAAGCTTGCTTGCTCTTATTCTTTTAAGTTGGCCAATAAATGGTATTATCCTTCAAAACTTCTTACATTTCATTAAGGTACTGACTAAGTACAGTATAATTTGTTACTCTGTGCACGACTAGAAACTAATGATCTGCAAAGTATGCCGATACCCGATTTTTCACAGCTCTGTATGCAAATTATTGGACTAGAAGCCATCCTAGTCATCCATAAAGAGTGAGGGTGGTTTCCTCAGACACTAGTAACTTGCTTGAGGTGACATATTCTGGAATAACTCTACACATACAGCTCGTCCTTTTCATTGGTCAGTTTCTGTCATGTGACTATTCCACACAGATGTGTCCAGGTAGTAATTTCCAAGTGTCCGTGACACTGGTGACAATGCTTGTAATCAGTTTGTCATGGTGATGACATGGCCATATACTCCCTGGTTAAGGAAAGTGCAGTGTTGCCCTAAATGCTGCTTATTTACACGGGAGTTGTTAGAGCCAGTTGAGTCATGGTGGTCAGCAGAAGTACACAAAACAAACATGCTGATGAGGAGACCTTTCACCCGGAGCTGCTGTATGTGAGGTACGTGTGGCTGCTTCACATTGGAGGCTGGCTGGTGGGACAACAGACTGTCTAACTCTATAACACGTCTGTCATCCAAGCCATCCTTGCTGTTATGCTAACAGATTGGGGCCCTGACCTCTCTCCCAAGCATGGAAAGGCCTGTTTAGACTACATGCTCTCCTTCCCAGGACTGTGATAGGCCTGGGGACAGATATAGTAGTATAAGTACAGAGGATGGAATGAAGTGCATCTTTCTGCTCCATGGGTGGTTTATGGGTTGCTTCTAAAATAAATACAAAGCTTAATATGGAATACTGATCTGTTATTAAGATGATGGAATAAGAAGAAAGGCGTATGGATGTACTGGGTTACTTAAGTTCATTGACCAGATTGGTTAGTTACTTCCTCTGCTTCAAAATTATCCTCCCAGTTCAGTGGAATCGGGACCTGATATTCCATAAGGCACACTAAGGATGACGTGAGACAATGATTAGCGTGCAAGGTTCTAAGGACAGTTAGTGAAATAGGGCAGAGATTAGAGTTCAGAATATGTTTTCTTGTAGGTGTGGCTTGGGTTCAGGGGGCGGAGTTTAGGGCACCAGGACACCTGTGCCTACAGGCCTTTGAGCTGGGAATCTGGCCCTGAGTGGAATCCAGTAATAATCATTTCCTCTCCATTCACAAGGTACTCCTCTTGTGATCACTTGAATCACTGGACATATTCTAAAGCCCCATACACACTTTAGATGTCCGGTGTCATACTGCATTCCTCGAGGCCCCTATCTATGTCAGTGTTTAGGATGGACAGAGAAAAGAAGAAATGTGTTCTACTTGATAAACTACACCTTTCCCCATCAATTTATTTGAGCTGTGCCAATAATGTGTGAGGATCTCGTCCAGGACTGGAGTTTGACATCCCTGCTCTAGATGGAACTCTGTCATGGCGGCCCCCAGAGCTCGCTTAGGGCCCATGCTTGCATTTCTCTGTAGGGGGCTCTGGTTTACAAAAACGCACAACTACTGTACTGCATTTTTCCCAGAACAGTGCGCTAAAACACTATAAAATATAATAAAAGGAGTACGGTAGCTCTGGTGGTGCGCTCCTTTCTAGACAATTAGTTGCACAATTTCAATATAAATATGTGCGCAACAAGTCCTTTCTAGCCAGATGATCCTAGAATGATAAAAGCACTTCAGTCTTTCAAATGTCCTGTGCTAAAAATCACCATGGTGTCGTTCACCATCTATATCGACAGTATATGGATCCTTGAATTGGACAGTCAATGCCTCCACCACACCCCAACAGAGAGCAACTCACCGTTAGATGTGACCCTTAAATTATAGGGGTCTGCAGCACTTTGGGGCAATTCAAGGCCTCCCCTCTGCCTCTGGCAATATTCCACCGACACCTCCACAGATCAACTCAGCTTCACTGGACAACACCTCAGAAAATAAGCCAGAACAGCTGTATAGTGAAGTTCCACCTTACTAGTTTATTAAAAATATAGATCTGCACTTACATTTAGAATCCGTTTTATCGGGCTCTCCCCCGTTCGTTGCCACCTGGCTGATTCTTTGTGCGTGCCGCCTGCCTGCCAGATCTCCAGATAGCACCAAACACGCTTCCCTCACTGGTCCGCACTTTCCTCTCCTCTTACTTCCATGCTTGGGCTCCACCCAATATGTTTCATCAAGTATAATGACTCATCAGGGGTACCCATGATTGAGACTGTATGTTCACACATATGTCTTATAAATCGGATGTCATTTCAGGTACCCTTTAGTCTATGGCAGTGATGGCTAACCTTGGCACTCCAGCTGTGGTGGAACTACAAGTACCATGAGACATTGCAAAGGTTAGCAATCACTGGTCTATAGCTTAATGTGGTAAATGATCGCTTGTGTCGTAATCGGTAATCGAAAGGAAAATAGGCATTGATTAACCGGTTAAAAGAAAAAGTGATCCAAAATGAACCCTTCTTGATCAGATTTCACACCAGCACTTTTGGAGTGATTTTGTAGAGATTTGGTGTGGAATAGCCCATAGGATTTCATTGTCTAGGGTTTTGAAAAAGTGCAAGCACTCTTGGAAATAAATTGTAAGTTTATCAACAGGATATTTTAGCAAGATTCCCTTGCTGTGTCTCTGATTTTCACATTTCTGCTGGGACAGTCCTCAAGGGTTCCAGTCTTGTTAAACAAAAAGGGAGATGGCAGTTCACTGAATCTAGCTAATAACTTGCATCTATGGAACTTACAGGCCAGGGGAAACACAAAGCAAACAATATGAGAAACCAGCTCAACATGCATGAAGCTAGTGGACATACATAGCACTGCCATTGGTTCCACATATGCATGGACATGATGGTGTATCCCAGAACCGAGAAGACCAGCCTCATTGTGGGGAACTGTAGTAACATAAAGAATAAAATTACTTGTTTTTTATACATTATTTATTCAGTGTTTGCCCAGTGTAAAATCTATCCTAACCTTAATTTGCTTTCTGAAATTTATCATGGTGCATCACTGCAGAATTTGTGTTTACTCTTTGTTCCAAAGCCAGTAGAAATAATACCTGGTCCCCTAAAATGTTCTGGGGGAGACAGTGCAGGCTGTGACATCACTGGGGGGCAGTGCTACATTACATACCAATATGCAGCAATATATACTGTAGATGTAGGAAGTGGTTCTGATACCAAAACCAGGATAAATTAATGTATCCTGAATAATTTACTGCATTCTACTATATGTCACTATGGTGCCTCTTTAAAAGAACTGGTTTGACTGGTTACCATTATGTCTCACTTTTGTTTCCCGTGTATTGTGTCATATGTTTGAACATTAATTCTCCCTCCAAAAAGAACTATCAACTCTTCTCCATAAACCTCTGAATATTGTGTTCCATAAACCACAATGGTCATGCTCGTTTCAGGGCTTGACGCGAGTGATTCTCAGCAGTGTTGAAGGTCTGTCTGTTTCTGTCTATTACGCTCAGACTCGGGCCAGTTTCAGACTGCAGATTGGCGTTAGCGGGGCGGCCCAGGGGCCGCATTGCCAAAACAGGATGCCAGATGCCAAAATAGGCATCGCCAAAAAAATAGAATGCCAGACGCTGTAATCCCCGTCTGGCATCCAGCCAGGCAGGAAGTGACGCTCACTTGTTGTTGGCCAATCTATGACGTGCACAGAAGTGTATTGCTAACATATGCTTCCGCACATGCACGTCGTGAAAAACTGCGGCGGCTTTTTTAAATACACGTGCATTGCCATAGACACACATGACTTCTGGTCCGACGCAGAATGCCGCCGGAGCCATCTGGCAACATAGGTACTGTATTTTTTGGATGATGAGACTCACATTTTCCCCCCCAAAGTGGGGTAGAAAAGTCACAGCGTCTTATAGTCCAAATGCCGGTCGTTCTTGACTTGTGAATACCAATACCAATCTCCAACCCGCCACAATGTCAGGGACTCCCGACACTGTGCCCATGCAGAGGAGGACACGGGGACACAAAGGGGCATAGAGGAGGACACAAGGGGGATACAAAGGTACATAGAGGAGAACACAAAAAGGACAGAAGCGGATACATGGGGGACACAGGAGGACACAAGGGGGACAGAGGAGGACACAGGGAGACACGAGGTACACAGTGGGCATAATCCACAAGATGCCCCTTCACCATGGATGCACCAGGTTTAATATACATTTTTACCCGTTTTTTGTCCTCAAAACCTAGGTGCGTCTTATGGTCAGGAGCATCTTCTAGTCCAAAAAATACGGTATGTCTGCACGTTAGATAGGGCACTTCTGGTGCAGTGTACCGCAACGTGGGTAGTATGAACTACCCCATTAACTTACAATAGGCTGCGGTACCGCACCTCCCCAGTGTGAAAGGGCCCACATCGTTTGACTATACAGGACCTAGCCTGCCTGCAGTGTCAGTTCAGGGCACAGTTTCCTATAGTCCGCACAGAACACAATCCTTGCACTCATGGTTTTGTGTATATAGATTTTCTCTTGCATGAAGGAGCACACCTGTGTGTGGGAAAACATAACAGTATTACTATGGCTGCCATACAACAATATGTCACAGAACAAGAGCAGCTGAAGGAAAGCACTGAAGAATGGTGCTAAATCCTTTTGTAGTGAGCCACATCACAGAGCAGCCAGTCGCCGTGGTAGCTGGTTAATCTTCCATAAGGCGGCTTTCTTTTAGCTTCTGTCAGAGCATGACTGACCAGGTAACAGAGGTTTGCCTCACCTCTGATCTGAATGACCCTTGCTGCCATCCATCCTCACTAATGGCTGTGTAATTGGGGAATGTGAAATGCCATGCTGCTCTCTCTTCTGACGCTTTTTGATCATATTATAGAAGGCAGATTATACAGACCTTCCGGTCCTCTGTGCTGGAATGTTAATGCTTTGCAGGGTTTAGGGGAGAGCTAAGAGGAGCATTCCTTCTTAAACTGTTTTCCTGACATAAATGTGTTTAACAAAGCAGTCTAGCTCAGCCCAGTGTCTCTGGGAGGAAGGCAAAATGTGTGATTTTATACTATGCAAATAAACACGCTGCTTTGCTGCTCGCTGCTGACACAGGCACTAATTGGGGCAGAAGTAAGCCTCACAAATGGCCTCTATCCATAGACCTATGACATGCCAGTTGCCTAGTCCAGCTATAAATGCCTGAAATTGGCTGGGGATCTCATGTCTATGGGTGCTCTTTACTTGCTAACCGCTTTCAGGGAGTGATGACTAGAGATGGTCAATCAAATGCAAATAATTGCGGCTTGCATGCAAGTTTAACCCTTTCTAATCCTATGTTGGACTGTATCCGACATTGGCCTTTTTCTTCGTAGGTTGCAGACACTGTGTATTGATCTGAGGAAGCGGACAGATATCCACGAAACGGGTTATCCATTTAGTGTTAATTAAAAAAAAGTATCTATGATATACAAGTTGCTTTTTTCATTTGAGCATTTGAAACAAGCAAATTTTCATTATTTTTATCAACCACCCACAGCCACCCATTTTGGAGCTCCTCTTCCCTCCCAGTATTGGTCACCCCTAACCCCCATTTGATGAGATATGTGAGGGTGCAGGCTAATGTTAGTGTTAGGCTAGTACCATACTTTGTGGTTGAGCTCAATAGACAAATGTTTTTCTCAAACCAACTATGTAACTGTGTGTAGGGGCCATTTATATCTGTTGTGACCCCATGACAGAACTACATGCAGTATTAGTAAAAACCACAAACCTCAAAAAAAGTTTTTGCTTTTCTTCCTTTGTGTAGTGAGCATCAGTTAGGAAACGGAAAAACTTAGATTCCTTCATGTACTACAGTACAGTATTGTACTGTTAGCCATCAGTAGACCACCTTGTTTCATGTACTACAGTGACTCCTCAATACAGTTTCACTGCGTCTCTCATTTTTTACTTGCTTATAGAGAAGGGTTTAAGTCCATGAAAAGGCAGGTCCGGCATTCTTCATCTGCTACCTATTGACACTATGGAAAACTTCAGAACTGCAACATGTTGATTTTTTACAACCGCAAAAGAAAAAAACATCAAAGATATCAAACGTGCAAATGAATGAACAGCATCTTCATATGGCTGTTTGATCAAGGGGGGAGGGGGGGCGTTTAAGGGGGCTTGCACAAGACTGACCTCACCCATTTAGCACAGTAGGTACTTTAGTAGTATAATGGATTGACTTCACCCATTTAACACAATAGGCACTTTTGTGCTGGTGCACAAATTACCCACTGAGCCTGCTATAGGCAAAATTAACTGTGAAAAGTAGGTGTGGATTTCTGTGACTGAGGATGAAGGGGTCACAGTGGCATAGTGGATAGCCCTCTCGCTTGCAGTGCTGGGTCCCTGGTTTGAATCCCATCCAAGGCACTATCTGCACAGAGTTTGTATGTTCTCCCCATGTCTGTGTGGATTGCACTTCTGGCATTCTGGTTCTCTCCCACATGCCAAAACATACAGATAAGTTGATTGGCTTCCCCCTAAATTGGCCCCAGACTATGATGGACATGTGGTCCAAACCTTACTGCAAATCTATGCAGCTTGAAAATGAACTAATCACATGCTTTCATTGCTAGGTTTTATTAATCCATTTACAATAGATTTTCATAATCATTAGCATAATTCTGTATCATTGTAATTAGCAGAATTCTCAACCATTTCAAATGCTTTTTACATCTCTCTGACTTCCCTACTGACTAATGAGGACTTTGGTGCATCTAGATTTGGGCAAGACATTTAGTAAACGCAAATCAAACCTAGCTGGGACTGGTGTGTCCTGATTACACGCTGCACATTTCTGTTCCACGTGGAATAGTTGTTTGCAACACAGATCTTTCGCTTATCTCTCGTTTTATGTTTCAACATTTTATTGAGCCAAATTCCAAGAACGTTACAGACATGAAATATAACAGCAGCAGAGAGGGTGAAAGAAATACATAGACAAACGTACCAGGCATTCCGGGGTCTCGTTTTAATTCAGGAGGTAGATGACAAGTTGACAGTGGCTGGATAGTGTACTGGTTAAGGGCTGTACCTCCCACACAGGAGACCTCGGTTAGAAACATCCTGTTCAGTAGGCCAACTCCTATTCAGTTAAGGAGACCTTGGGCAAGACTTCGTAACACTGCTACTGCATATAGAGCGCGCCCTTGTGGCTGCAGCTCAAGCGCTCTAAGTCTGCCAGGAGAAAAGTTCGATATAAATGTTCTGTGTCTTGCCTTGACAAGTGTATGTGAGATGGAAACCGAGTTAGAACGATTAACTTTCACATTTCCTGTAGGCCTGTAGCTCTGCTAATGGCATTGATTGAGCTGCAGTGCATCTTGAAGTGCCCGATGGGGCTGTTGGGAGATTTCAGCAGATCTCAGGAGATGTCCTATTTTTATGTCACATTCTTTATGGAGATTCTGTGCTGGTGACTGGTTCCTGCCAAGTCTTCCTTGGCCTCAGTTCGCCATGACTGATTTTGGCCCATCTGGGATTTGGGGCCTCTGAGTGAAAGCAGATGTGGCTCACGGACATTCTTTTTTCTTTGTAACTTAAATGTGGATTTGATTTGTCCCTTTTCACAATCGCATAGCTGGGACACGCAGACAGCCTTTTCTTCATGTCACCGGCCAGCAGTCTTGTTTTCTCAGCTCTCCCTCCATTTCTGGTACCATTCCTGATTCTCATTACAGAGCATAACTTTCCTCATTTCTTTTATTCAGCTCGTTACTGGTGAAAATTTAATTTTGTCCATGTAGACCAGCGATTTCTCGGAGGTCTGCAGCCTGTGGTTTGGATGTGGTTTGGTTGAATAGGATTAAATATCATAGAACGTTTCATGTCAATTATCATTTGATTTAACTTAAAGTGGAGCTGAACTCTTGCAAAGGAGAGAAAGAAAACAGAGAGATATGCACTCTGTATGTATTTAGAGAGTTTAGCCTGACTAATTCCCCCTCATTTGTGACTAATCACAAGTTGTAATTTGATCTCTGCCCTGTGTTAGCTGACTGCCATGGCAGATATGGCAGATAAGCTCATTTGAAAACACATGATGTTAACAGTATGTATGCTTCCATGAAAGCAGGAAGTAGAAACACCGCAGATTTATTGCAGGATTTGTATCAGCTGTAGCAAAGAAATGTTTTCTTTAGAGGTTATTATGCTGTTGCGTTTCTTTTAGAGCAAACGTTCTGAGTTCAGGTCCGCTTTAAAAGGAATCTGAGGTGAGAGACATATGGAGGCTGCCATATTTATTTCCCTTTAAACAATACCCGTTCCCTGGCAGCCCTGCTGAGCTTTCTGGTCTATCTGGCTATCTGAATCACACACCTGAAACAAGCATTCAGCTAATCTTGACAGATTTATGGCAGGAACATCTGATCCATATGCTTGTTCAGGGTCTATGGCTAAATGTAGTAGAGGCAGAGGTCCAGCAGGATAGACACGCAATGTGTATTATTTAAAAGGAAATAAATAAAAAAAATTTCCTCAAGTGAAAGTTTATTGTAAAATGTAGAAAAAACATATTACAATACAATACAGTTTGTGAAACGCACAAAAAATACAATCATGAAACAGATTGTCTTTATACAACCAGAAGTAGAAGCTTCTAGAGTAACAACTGGACAATAGGTATGTCTGATAATAGGATAGTATAGGGTTGCCAGATGGTATATGAAACTGCAAGAAAATGGGGGGATCAGTACAGTAAGTCACTCATGCAGGAAAACAAATACTTCAGCCTCCATATATCTAGAAACCCAATGTTCCCTGAAGGCCTTACACTCTTCAGCTGGGAGCTCCTGGACACAAGGAGACCACCACTCCCCAAAGAATCCACTGCAATACAAAAGGACCTGGGCTCACCCAAGTGTTGCTTTATGGCATATTATTTCTTCATTCTATTGATGTGTAGCAATCAGAACACCAGCACTATGTTTACGCCCCCTTAAGTGCCCCCATATGTCTCTCACCTCGGGTTCCCATTAAAACCAGTCATAGGCACCATCTGCAAGGAGTTTTCATTTTCTCCCCATGTCTGTGTGGGTTTATTCCAGGCACTCCGGTTTCCACATCCCAAAAACCTACAGATAAATTATTTGGTTCAGTGACAAGACTGTAAATGCTCTGTACAGTGCTGCAGAAGATGTCTGTGCTATATAAATAATAATAGTAGGTATGTAGTCTTGTTATTAAAAAGATAAGGATTTTCTGATTTTATCCTGTCAGGATTGTGGGACCAGTTTATTCAGATTTAAGAGCAGTAGCCTTTTATCTCATGTGGGCAAGTGCTGGTTCTCTTTCCTGTATTGTTAAGGTGTACCTGAGCTGAAGAACTCTGTTTCAAGCAAAAGCTATGGCTAATTTACAATAAAAAAAAAAAAACATAGTTACCTAAGGGTCTGAACTTTTTTAATATGCATGTGAAGAAGGTATATTGTGAACATTTTTAAATTATAAGCTTGTAAATAGTGATGGACACAAAACTAAAAAAATACACCTTTATTTCCAAATAAAATATTGGCGCCATACATTGTGATAGGAACATAATTTCAATGGTGTAATAACCAGGACAAATAGGCAAATAAAATACACAGGTTTTAATTATGGTAGCATGTATTATTTTAAAGCTGTAATGGCCAAAAACTGAGAAATAATGCATTTTCAATTTTTTTCTTAATATTCCTGTTAAAATGCATTTAGAAAAAAATAATTCTTAGCAAAATGTACCACCCAAAGAAAGCCTAATTGGTGGCGGAAAAAACAAGATATAGATCAATTCTTTGTGATCAGTAGTGATAAAGTTATTGGCGAATGAATGGGAGGCGAAAATTGCTCTGATGCATAAAGTGAAAAATACCCGCGGGCTGAAATGGTTAATGGATATTGTGAAAAAAATAAGCAATTTTATTAATTACGTTATTTTCACTACCGGTCCTCTTTTTTTTTTCCCCCCATGTTTGAAAGCACTGGAAAGATTAAGCTGTAGTGCTGCTGTAATAAGCCTGTTTAATTTGGCCAAGCATTTGTTCCAAGGCGGCCTCTGATCAGGCATCACCCTGAGATGTCTATAGGTGTCTATCCTATAGCAGACTGATGTCAGTCACTTCTAATGACAGCAGACAGAGTGGGATTTGGGAATATTTTCTTTTGATGCTTTTGGCCGCATTCTATTTTTTATTTTTTTTTAATCTAATGCTCTCGGCTTACTAAGCAGATTCCCTGAACAAATGAGATTTATCTTTTCCTTTATTTACGCTGGATTTAGCCGCCTGGCACTTTCTTCTTCTCAGGAAAATGTATCAGAGAGGAGCACCATAGCGGTTTTGTCTGGCTGCAGCCGCTGTTATCAGCTGCAGTCAGGAGCTGATATCACATATGGCAGCCAATCCGCATCATCAGGGTCTGTGCGGGATAAGGGGTAGCAACATCTGGTGAATAGAGCATACGCGATAGTATTAACAAACAGCGCACAATGCCACAGTAAGAGAGGCCATACACTGCGGTGTAAACATTGTTTTTGTAGCCATTGGAAACCTTTGGCAGCCAAATTCTGCGTTTACTGGAATAACTTTGTATCTATGTTACTTAAAATGGTCATAAGCAATCCTCTCTTTAGTTTCTTTCTACTCAGCCTGGGCATGGCTTATAGCAATAGAGCAGAAGGCAGCAGATCATTTTCCTTTAGTGGACCTGAAGTCTTGAAAATAACAGAAAAAAAGAGAGAAAAATGCACCCTGTATGTATTTAGCCTGTCTAATTCCCTCTCATCTGTGACTAATCACAAGTGTAATTTGATCTCTCGGCTGTGTCAGCTCAAGAATCTCAGCAGTCCTCGGCAGAGCAGTTAATTTGTAAACACAGGATGTTAACAATATGTGTGCTTCCATGAAAGCAAGAAGTAGACACACTGAAGATGTATTGCAGGATTTGTATCAGCTGTAACAAAGAAATGTTTTTCTTTAAAGTGGATCTGAACTCAGAACTTCATCTCTGCTCCAAACGTTACGCAACAGCATAATAGCTTTTAAAGAAAAACATTTTTGTTACAGCTGACACAAATCCTAAAATAAATCTGCGGTGTTTCTACTTCCTGTTTCATGGAAGCAGACATATTGTTAGCATCCTGTGTTTGCAAATTAGCTGCTCGGCCGTGACAGTCAGACGACACAGCTGAGAGATCAAGTGACAACTTGTGATTAGTCACAGGTGAGGGGGAATTAGACAGGCTAAACTCTCTAAATAGATACAGGGGGCTTTTCTCGGTTTTCCCTCTGTCCTGTGCAAGAATTCAGGTATACAGGGAGTGCAGAATTATTAGGCAAATGAGTATTTTTACCACATCATCCTCTTTATGCATGTTGTCTTACTCCAAGCTGTATAAGCTCGAAAGCCTACTACCAATTAAGCATATTAGGTGATGTACATCTCTGTAATGAGAAGGGGTGTGGTCTAATGACATCAACACCTTATATCAGGTGTGCATAATTATTAGGCAACTTCCTTTCCTTTGGCAAAATGGGTCAAAAGAAGGACTTGACAGGCTCAGAAAAGTCAAAAATAGTGAGATATCTTGCAGAGGGATGCAGCACTCTTAAAATTGCAAAGCTTCTGAAGCGTGATCATCGAACAATCAAGCGTTTTATTCAAAATAGTCAACAGGGTCGCAAGAAGCGTGTGGAAAAACCAAGGCGCAAAGTAACTGCCAATGAACTGAGAAAAGTCAAGCGTGCAGCTGCCAAGATGCCACTTGCCACCAGTTTGGACATATTTCAGAGCTGCAACATCACTGGAGTGGCCAAAAGCACAAGGTGTGCAATACTTGGCCAAGGTAAGAAAGGCTGAAAGACGACCACCACTAAACAAGACACACAAGCTGAAAGGTCAAGACTGGGCCAAGAAATATCTCAAGACTGATTTTTGTACGGTTTTATGGACTGATGAAATGAGAGGGAGTCTTGATGGGCCAGATGGATGGGCCCGTGGCTGGATTGGTAAAGGGCAGAGAGCTCCAGTCCGACTCAGACGCCAGCAAGGTGGAGGTGGAGTACTGGTTTGGGCTGGTATCATCAAAGATGAGCTTGTGGGGCTTCTTCAAGCAGTGGTACAGGAAGAAGTCTGCATCCTTCAAGAAAAACATGATTTTCATGCAGGACAATGCTCTATCACACGCGTCCAAGTACTCCACAGCGTGGCTGGCAAGAAAGGGTATAAAAGAAGAAAAACTAATGACATGGCCTCCTTGTTCATCTGATCTGAACCCCATTGAGAACCTGTGGTCCATCATAAAATGTGAGATTTACAAGGAGGGAAAACAGTACACAGTGTCTGGGAGGCTGTGGTTGCTGCTGCATGCAATGTTGATGGTGAACAGATCAAAACACTGACAGAATCCATGGATGGCAGGCTTTTGAGTGTCCTTGCAAAGAAAGGTGGCTATATTTGTCACTGATTTGTTTTTGTTTTGTTTTTGAATGTCAGAAATGTATATTTGTGAATGTTGAGATGTTATATTGGTTTCACTGGTAAAAATAAATAATTGAAATGGGTATATATTTGTTTTTTGTTAAGTTGCCTAATAATTATGCACAGTAATAATCACCTGCACACACAGATATCCCCCTAAAATAGCTAAAACTAAAAACAAACTAAAAACTACTTTCAAAAATATTCAGCTTTGATATTAATGAGTTTTTTAGGTTCATTGAGAGCATGGTGGTTGTTCAATAATAAAATTATTCCTCAAAAATACAACTTGCCTAATAATTCTGCACTCCCTGTACGTTAAAGGTTATTATACAGTTGCTTATCTTTTAGAGCAAAGAAGTTGTTCTAAGTTCAGGTCTGTTTTAACTTCAAGAGAACCACAATCTGCTGCACTAAGGAGGGTAAGCTGGTACTTGTAGTTCTTTCTTTGCTGGAGCTCCTCATGTGGCCTTGCCCTGATAGAGGATCACCACAATATGTCTTGGCTTATCTCTATTTTTATAACAAAAGAAAATTACAGGCTTTTATACGTAATACGTTGGTACAAAGGAAGATGCTTCACTTACATCATTTTGGTGGAAACGGTCTTCTGTGTACTGCAGATATGATTAATCCCACTGAAGGACACCGGAATAAGCTTCTCAGCCTGAAACTGGTGACGACAGAGGACAATCCCATGAATTCGGCTTCATAACAAATGTTAATACTGCAACCCTTTCTCCAGTCTGCAATCACAGGGGGGTTTGGATAGATTTAATTTCCATGCCTCTTATTCATACCCTGCTGAGTCAATTGACTGGGAACGATCACCATCGCTGATGCACAAAGCATCGGGCTCCTAATGAACTGACTAATGCTGTGACACAGCGAGCGTTCTTGTAACTGTCTGCTAATGCGGATGGGTGACAGGTCCACTTTAAATATTTTAAATATCCATTTTGAGAAATGTGAGGAGACATAAATAGCTGCCACCTTGGGCACTGCAATTTTCCTGGCCCGGCTTCAGCGCTGTTCTTGTTCCCCCAGATGCAGATGCTAATCTCCAGACAATGCGCTATTATTGTGCTGCGGTGTTCACAAATTAGCCAGAGAAATATCTGTCTTTAGAAAGAGACATTTAATTGCCTATATGACATGGGGACTGCCATTACTTCACATGAATAGGCTGAACACATGGCAGCATTTCCAAATGGCATTATTATTTTGGAAAAAGCACTACTATTCCTGAGCTGTCCCATCCCATTGTGATGAGTAATTATTATTATTTAGTATGTATATAGCGCCAACATCTTCCGCAGCGCTGTACAGTGTATATTGTCTTGTTACTTAACTGTCCTTCAGAGACACTCACACTATAATCCCTACAAAGTCATATGTCTGTGTATGTATCATGTAATGTATGTATCGTAGTCTACAGCCAATTTAGGGGGAAGCCAATTAACGTATCTGTATGTTTTGGGATGGGGAGGAAACTGGAGTGCCCGGAGGAAACACACACATACACTGGTAGAACATTCAACCGCCATGCCTATAGTGCTCTGGCTGGGATTTGTACTGGGGATCCAGTGCTGCAAGGTGACTGCACTTAAAGTAAACTGCTTCACATTACAGACAGCTTGTATTCAGTAAAATGACCCTATTTGGGAGAGATAAGAGGTAGCAGTGTGTACATACACTAGATTTTTGTCATCTAAAATGATTGGTCTTCATTGTTTCTGGTGAAATCTAGCATGTGTACTGGTGTACCCTATTGTTGGGGACTTCACTCTGATCTTTCTCGACATGTACATATTTTCCGCCATATAAGATGCACTTTTTCTCCCCAAAAAATAGGGAGAAAAAGTCTCTGAGTCTTATACAGCAAAGGCAGGTAATCCCTGACTCCCGAACACCCGCCGATATGACCCGCCACCATGTTGGGGATTCCCTGCCTTTGTCAGCTTCCTTCTTGCGTCTCCCGGCCCCCCTGTGCTGTAGTGTATAGCGACAACTCACCTAATCAATGCTCCCGGGGCGATGTGAGACCTCTGCGCTCCCCTACGCTAGCCTCCTTTCCCTCCCCCTTGTCTCTCTTGCCCCACTTCTCCCTCTTGTGTCTGGCTTAAACTGATCATGTCATCAATACAAGCCGCCCACAAGAGCAAGAAGTAGAGTGGAGACGGATGTCTGTATTCATTGCGGGTGCTTGGAAGGTAAGCTGCCGCTATACATTACAGCACAGGGAGGGCCAGGAGAGTCAAGGGGGAGGGAGAGAAGGCTAGCCTGGGGGGGGGGGGGGGACGCAGAGATCTGACATCGCCATGGCAGCATTGATTAGGTAAGTTGCCGCTATACACTGCAGTGGGGGGGGGGTGTTAGGAGACGCAAGGGGGGGGGGTGAAGACATGCGGGGGAGAAGGGGGAAGGACAGAAGGGGACATATGAGGGAGATAGGGGGATGTATGGGGACACAGAAGGAAACATGGGAGAAACAGAAGGAAACATGGGAGAAACAGAAGGAAACATGGGAGAAACAGAAGGAAACATGGGAGAAACAGAAGGAAACATGGGAGAAACAGAAGGAAACATGGGAGAAACAGAAGGAAACATGGGAGAAACAGAAGGAAACATGGGAGAAACAGGAGGAAACATGGGAGAAACAGGAGGAAACATGGGAGAAACAGGAGGAAACATGGGAGAAACAGAAGGAAACATGGGAGAAACAGAAGGAAACATGGGAGAAACAGGACACATGGGGAGACCTGGTGGACACATGGGGAGACCTGGTGGACACATGGGGAGACCTGGTGGACACATGGGGAGACCTGGTGCACACATGGGGCAACCTAGTGGACACATGGGGCAGACATGGGTGACGCAGGAGGACACATGGGGATACACGAGGACACCATCTGGAGCAGAACATGTACAAGATGCTCCTGGAACATGGACGCACCAGGTTTAGTATGTATATTTTTTTCCCTGGCTTTTTCCCTCTAAACCTAGGTGTGTCTTATATTCCGGAGCATCTTATACAGCGGAAAATACGGTACTTCTCAGCCAATCATTATTGTAGTTTCTGGTGCAAACTGCAGAATGGGCTGCTTGACATACCAATTCTTCTGCATACTGGAAGATTGTAGTGGGCAGCATTGAGGTCTTAGACACAAGTATGAAGCAGGGCCTGCAAAATGAACCTGTAACTATGTAAGTTTTACATACAGTTCTCTATTAACAGGTGGAGTCGAGAGAAACTGAAAAACAAGAAATTTTGTAAATGGGTTTTAATTTAAAAGCTACAGTAATTTATGCATTTTTATCACATTATTATTAATTTCATTTAAGAGAAGTATGTGTATTTTCAGTCAACCCACCCAAATGAGTATTTCAAATATTCAGCTAAATGTTGTTCTGAATACTTGACAGGTTTGAAGTGTTGGCAAATGGAACGTCGGTATTCCTTCTGCCAGTGCCTGGTTTTCCTGGATGAGGTTTCCTGTTAATAGACGGCATGTGTAGTATGGTGTCAGGGCTGGGATAATGGGCTAGTGATAGTGTGAATGCAGTAAGCATTGCTTCTGTACTGACCACACATCCGTAATTGCTGCAGTATTAGAAAACACTAATCCTTTCTGCTGTTAAAAAAATCTGTATCCTTGAGGCTCTCACTGTCATACACATGTGGGTGGATGAAAGAAAAATGACTTTTGTCTTTCCACTCTGTTTCACCAGACCTTGTGGATAAGACTGCCTCAGGCGCAGGGATGTATGAAATTCATTGACAAAATCAAGTTATTGCGTAAATGAGATCATTCTGAAATTGCAAATTTCCCTCTGACCCTCTTGTTTATGACAGTTCAGGTTTACTTCTGTGACTCAGAGGGTTAAAGAGGAACTGTAGGTATTGAATGAAATGGCTTTTTTATTTATTTATTTTTTTTTGTTTAGAATATTCATTCACAAATTTTTTTGTCAGGGTTTGCCAATTGTAAAATAAATCTTTCCTTGCCCTGATTCAGAAGTTAATTACAGGTGGCAACATCTTTAGTCCTGTCAGGTGCATCTCTGCGGAATGTTTGTCTACTGGGAGTTCTGAAAACAGTAGAAAATATACCTGGTCTCCCAGACTGCTCTGGGAGTAGAATTCCGCATATCAGCCTAGGCTAAGTATCATTGGGAGTCAGAGTTTCCTACTAATATACACAGCAGTATATAGATATAGGTAGGGTTTCTGATGCTGAAACCAGAAAAATACAAGTGGGTAGCCTAAATAATTCACTATTTCTACTATATGTCCATACAGTACATTTTTAATGTTCTGTGATGTTGCTAGAGCACATTGGTCACTTGTGTGTGTTCTCACTAGGGAATAGGACTGTGACTGGAACATCACTTGTGACATCACTGTGACATAGAGGAACTTTAACCCTGGATTGAACTTCATCCTAATCAATAGCTAATACCCCCTTTCCCACTGGAAATCTTTACCTTTTCTCGAATTCAGGGGGGCCTGTATGGTTGATATTGTGGTGAAACCCCTCCCACAGTGTGATGTCAGGGCCATGGCACTGACAGTTGCTGCCTGTGAAACTCGTTGCATTGTGGGAAATAATGGCTGTTTACAACTGACAAGCAAGCAGTATCTCGCTCTCTGCATTCGACCATTCCACAGAGATCACCTGGCAGAACTAAAGATGTCTCCACCTGTGATAAATTTCAGAATGTAAATTGAATTCAGGAAAGACTTTATAATGGGCAAACGCTGACTAAATAATCTGTGTTTAAATAAATATTGTATAAAAAAAGCAATTTTATTCATTGTTTTTTTTTCACTGCAGTTCCTCTTTTTTGTGGTGGCTTTCCAAGGGTTACACGTCCGTGTCATTACATGATTAGATCATAGCTAGTCCATTTTTTATGACCTTCTGACATCACTGGTGCTTGAAGGGTTAATGCTTTGCTCCAGCGTCATAAAGTCAGGTTGCACTTGTGTAGAAATGGCATCAGGAATTGGTGTGAAATTGTCCATAAGGGATTTCTATGTGATGTAATTGGAACGCAAGGGTTGGGTACAAGGTTAATATATTGTGTGTGACTTTAGACCACAGGGGATTAATATGTCTCATCAGTGGCTCATAAAGAGGTAATATTGTGTGACGTGTTGTGACAGCGGCTGGTGACAGACAGTTCTCCGAGAGTCAGGCAGTGATGTTCCCTAAATAAGATTAAAGGGAATATACAATCCATATCTGCCTGTGATGATCTCTGTAGAGAATTGTGTACAGCAGGGATTAGTGAACAACAGCGTCTATATGTAAGATGTATAGTAAGGGTTCCCATTAATGTTTTATGCAGTCCATTCATAGGTTATGGAGACAGGAAGACATAGATATTGAGAATGAGACAAATGGCTTTATCTAGTCACCATAGTGATCAGTAATCCCCATTGACATCTGCATTCCCCAGAGCTACTCTTACCCAATTATAAAGCCAGGTGTCAATGGAGCCTGAGGGAGAATCTTACCTGCCTGATCTCCACTGATACTGCCGTGTAGCAGCTGCATTGCCATGTATTGCCATGTGTTGGGGCCAGTCCATCTGCTTCACGTCTGTAACCTAATAATAGCCTGTCCAGTCTTCAGACTGTGTGTTTCATTATTATGGGTGTGCGTCTCGTCTTACATACCGCCACACATTACTGTAAGCTGCAGCGCTCTGCTTGTCAGTGACTCTTGTAGGGCATCCTGTCAGTGATGTGGACTGTAGGAGTCTGTGGTAAAAGCCCTGGAGGCCAGAACTGTGCAGTGCACGTCCAGTGACAGCTGCTAGCCTTGTGACTAGTGCATTCTCAGGCAGGCTAATCACTGATATGTGTTGCCATACCAGAGCATTATGCTAGGTACAAAATCATCAGACTCCGATGCCTCCGTTTCTAAAACCTCCGACTCCAGTTAGCCAAAATGGCTCCGACTCATCGACTCTGGCTCCTTAGTCTTGTACTTACCAGAACTAAGGATTTGGTACAAAAATCACCCGACTCCCGACTCGGACTCCTTAAAGGGACACTTAAGTCAAACAAAAAAAATGAGTTTTACTCACTTGGGGCTTCCAATAGCCCCCTGCAGCTGTCCGGTGCCCTCGCCGTCTCCCTCCGATCCTCCTGGCCCCGCCGGCAGCCACTTCCTGTTTCGGTGACAGGAGCTGACAGGCTGGGGACGCGAGTGATTCTTCGCGTTCCTGGCCACAATAGCGCCATCTATGCTGCTATAGCATATATCATATACCATATAGCAGCATAGAGGGTGCTAATGTGTCTGGGAACGCGAAGAATCACTCGCGTCCCCAGCCTGTCAGCTCCTGTCACCGAAACAGGAAGTGGCTGCCGGCGGGGCCAGGAGGATCGTAGGGAGGCGGCGAGGGCACCGGACAGCTGCAGGGGGGCTATTGGAAGCCCTAGGTGAGTAAAACTCATTTTTTTTGTTTGACTTAAGTGTCCCTTTAAGGGGGCCATACACTAGCCGACCAACCAACCAATCGACCATCCGATTCGATTATTATAATCAAATTGGATGAAAATTGGTGCTGCAAAGTGCATGCCCGACCGACAAAGTGACCAATTTCGGGACAGAAATTGGCCGCACGGTCGATCGTGCATGTTGGAAAATGTTGGGCCGAGGTTGGTCGGTTGGGTGCGCGGCGGAACTGCGGCCGAATTGCGAACGAGCGACGAGATGACGAAACCCCCACCGCTGCCTCCGCAATGTATAAATGTATGTAGTGTAGTGCATTTATACATTACCTGTCCGGTGTCTGCCTCCACGCTGTTTCCGTCCATCTCGCCGGGTTCCGCATACACGCCGGCGGCGCTATGTCTGACGTCACGAAGGCGCATAGTGGCTGACGTCACACCCTCTGCGCCGCTAGCGTGTATGCGGCTTACCCGGTGAGATGGAGGGATGGACCCGGCGAGCTGCTACAGGACAGGTAATGTATAAATGCACTACATTTATACATTTTGGGGGCAGCGGCTCAGCCGATTCCCTGATGATTTCATGCTGAAATCGGATGGGAATCAGCCTGTAGTGTATGGTCAGATTCGACTAGAGACAAATTTATCTCTAATCAGATTCAATTAGAGATTAATTTGTCTCTTGGTCGAATCTGCCCATATTCTTTAGCTTATGAAATCACCGACTCCGACACCAGGTACCCAAAATTGCTCCAACTCCGACTCCACAGCCCTGGTTTTTTTTGGCAGATGGTTTGATAAATTCCGTCATGTCCGATTTTATTTCCGATCGTTTTTCTGGTCGATTTCTGGTAGAAGTGAATGGAAATTGATAAGAAAAGACAAGAGAATCGAGCGGATAATTGATGGGACGGAAAATCAACCGAAAAGACGCATCATGTGTACCTATCATTAAACACCTTCCTGTGTTTGTATTTTTTAATTTTAGCTTTGGGCAGATTTCACTGCTGTTTAGGTCTGTGTTAAAAAGTGAAGCCTATGCAAAGCTGAAATTTAACTCTTTTATGAACTTTATGCCTTACCCTTCTCCTACCCTAACATGTGGTTCTGGCTCGCCATGAGCTGTCTAGGTATTCACTAATACTGGTCCAAGCCTTACCCCATAGAGCCATATCCATCCATGCCATGCACTAAGGAGGGCCAACAGTCTGTATGGATTGGTGTGGCTTTGTAAAATGTATTATCTATAGGCTCGTTATACACCTGCAGTTCTGGATTTGCAGTCTTGCTTTCGAGGGCAGAAAGAGATGATTTGTATAGTCAGGAGTGATGCATCGTGGGAAACCACAGTTGCTCACTTATAGCTGAATTATTGCTAATACCTTCTATTTTAAAGGAAATCTAAAGCCTGTAAAAAAAACAGAAAAAAAAGAACTTACCTGGGGCTTCTTGCAGTCATCCTGTGCCTGCGTCATTCTTCCCAGGCCCAACGAGCCTCCAACGAGCAGCTGCGACCCCCTCAAAGCTGGCCGGCCACATGCCTCCTAATCCTATCCCTGCGCATGGCAACGCTCTGCACTGGAGCAGTATGGGAAAAACCACAACTGCTAATGGGCAGAATGCTCCTGACAGTGGGCGCACGATCATGGTGCAACGGCCAGCTTTGAGGGGGTCACCGATTCTTGCTGGAGGGTCTTGGAACGATGGGGTGGGCACAGGATGACTCCAGGGGGGCTGCAAAAAGCCCCAGGTAAGTTCAACTGTTTTTTAGGCTTAAGTATGCCCTTAAAAGGCAAAGTTATATATAATATTTTTATAAGAGCAGAGTGTTCTATAGAAGCTAGAGTGTGCTAAAAAGCATCCAGTCCATAGAGTGCATGTAAGAGTAGGAAGGACACACAGTGCTGTGACAGGAAAGCTATCTGTGTATATCCATTGAAATGCCACATATTTATATCCAGGTCATTCAGTAACCTTTGCCTCTGTACTGAGCTTCATTATACAGCAGCTGCTACACTGCCACACATTTCATAGAGAAATTGCCATGAAAAATCAAATCTCTCTTTCTCCAGAAATTATTAATTTTCTGTTATTGTAGATTGCATAAGACATTGCAGATTATCATATGGTTGAGATATGTAAGGTCAATAAAACTACTAATTGGACCGCAGTTTAAATGATTGCGTAAAACACATTTGCTAGTGGTTTTTGGGAAGTGCCTACAGATAATCTGCAGCAGGCCTCAATCCCTTGGGCAACATTGCAGTGCCAACATTGTACAGATGTGTTGCTAGACTGTGGGCCAGCGATGCATTGGCTGCTGTGTTGCTGATGCATTGATGTTGCTGGGGGGGCGGCAGCAACAGAGCAGCGCATGAGGAGCATGTCACAGGGTAGAGGTGAGTAGAGAGGAGAGTACTCTCGTCCAATCTGCAGGGCTGGTCACTGACTGAGGTGTGTGTGTGCGCTTGTGTGTGTGTGTGTAGGGGGGGGGGGGGGTGCTTGCATGAGGTGGTAGAAGATCAGCTGAGTCTGATAAGTTCTTCCCTTGGCATTTTCCTTCTGTCTTGTGCAAGATTTCAGGTCTACTTTAAATTTGATATCAGTCTGATATCAGTGGCTGGCTAGATTGTTGCTGTAATATGACTCCGGTGTAAGTGAAGTCCAGATAATGTAAGGAATTAAACATTAGGGAGGAGGGTGTCCCGTTTCTGCAACGCAGCCAAAACTTACAGATTACAAATGATAAAAGAAAGGAGTTTAAGTTTCCTGTTTTCAAAAGTAACCATGTTGTGTTTGTGCCCCTCTTGACGCTTGACCTCCCCTCACCTGGCATCGTCTTACATTTACCGTCCACAAGGACTTTCTTTCCTGGCAGGGCTCTTACTACCAGCCTGTACCTGTAACATGAACAGCATTCAGCCTCTGAACAGATAAAGAAAGCTATCATTGAACTTGTGATACAATAACTTTTAACACAGCTTAACAGATCTCTCTGTTAACCTGTTTTACTTGTCTGAATAAAGCTTTCTAAGCATGTATCTACATATTAGCATGAGTGTGAATAGCCTGTGTTTTGTCAATTTTCCCTTCATGTTGTTCGGAAAGTTTCTCTTGTTCCATAATTCCCAGCATGTCCTGTCTGCTTTTTGATTGAGAAAGGGATCGATTTTGTGAAGCACTGATCTCAAAATTGATCCTTTCTCGATCGGACGCAGATAGGACATGCTGGAAATTATAAAATGACTGGACATTTCTTGTTGATCTGATGGGAAAATTGCATGGTGTGTGCCAGCCTTTACAGGATGCTTAGATTGCTCATGGGGACCCAGAACCACAAGAAAACTGGAAGGGACTATAAGAAACTGAAAAGCCCTGTAAAAAGCTATGCTCAATATAAAGTTGCCTTCTTAATAGAAGGTATGTGTGATAATTCAGCTTTAACATGAAGGTTGAGAGTGATATGGAGGCTGCCATATTTATTTCCTTTTAAACAATACCAGTTGCCTGGCTGTCTTGCTGATCTTCTGGCATCAGTAGTGTCACACACCTGAAACAAGGATGCAGCTTATCTGGTCAGACTTGAGTCAGAACTCCTGATCTGTATGCTTGTTGTTCGGGGTCAATGGCTAAAAGTATCAGAGACACGGGATCAGAGGGGCAGCCTGAAATAATTAATTATGGTAGCCTCCATATCACTATCATAGTGGGTTCCCAAAACCGTAACCAAGGATTGAACTTCATCCCAGTTAGTAGCTAATACCCCCTTTCCCATGAGAAATCATTTCCTCCTCTTAAATAGATCAGGGAGCTCTGTGTGGCTGATATTATGGTGAAACCTATCCCACAGTGTGAGGTCGGGACCATGGTGCTGACATTACACTGTGGGAGCCTTGTTTCATTGTGGGAAATAACAGCTGTTTCCAACTGTCAAAAAGGCAAGCAGCAGCTACTTCCACTGACCTCACCTGCCAGCAGTAAAAATGTCACCATGTGATAAATGTCAGAATGTAAATCGGGGAGAGGAAAGATTTTATAATGGGCAAACACTGACTAAATCATTTATACATAACTAGGCTTAAGGCTCGTTTTAATAACGGGCGCTAGGCTCTGGCCACGACCTTTTGCACTGGCTCTCTCCCGCATGCACACACATGCAGGGACCTAGGGGTTTTATAGTATAGGATTCATGTAAAAATTAAGCACTTTTGTTAATTACATTATTTTCAATGGCGGTAGTCTTTAAGTGAGCAACTAATTTTGTATTATTGTAGATTTTCAGTGTTGTGTAAAGCATTGCATTGGCACTGTGTTGTGTTCTGCTTCAATGTGCATTGAGCTCTTTAGCAGACATGTACTGTGGATATTGTTTTGCAGTTGATTCTTTCAATGGGGGAGTTGAGTTGTATGGGAACATTTGGTAATATGCGTTTTTATCGCTTATACAGATCAGTTGAGAGGTTAATGCAGAAAACAGTCAGGTGTTCTCGGATCAGTGTACAGCTTGTAAACTATCATGATGACGGGAATAAGGGAAAAACCTCACTTTGATGTGATTTGCTATCCTGGCTCAGCTGTGGATCCACATCTTGGCTAAAGTGTACCTGTAGTGAGATAAAAAGTAATAAACTTAAAGTGAACCTCCGGACTAAAAATCTACTCAGCAGAACTGAAAAGGCTTGGTGTTTCTTTAACAGTTTCACAGCATCAGAACTTTGTTTTTCTTACCAAAGCATCATTTTTAGCTAAGCTTCACCCATCAAAGAAAACTGCCCGGGCTTTTTTCCCCTGATGCTGTGCAAAGCATGATGGGATTTCCTATGTTGTTGTTCACGTTACCTAGCAACTGGGAGGGGTGATCAGCACACAGGACAGTTGGAACTGTGTCTCATGCTCCCTGTCACCTCCTTTCAACCAAAAAAATGGCTGCCCTCATGAAATCAAACATTTGCCTGTTCTTTTAAAACAGGGTGGGTAAGAGATTATATTACCTATCTATTTTAATTCGCATTACTAATGTAATTTAATAACAGTATGTTTGTTTAGGCTGAAGTTCCTCTTTAAGATGTCAGCATATACTGAGGTGATTGTGCAGACAGACAGCGTTCTTGTTCTCATTCTTAGTATTGTGCTGTAATTTCATGTGTAAATGATCTACTTGTGTGATACCAGATTGATGTGGGGAGGCAGCATTTGTGTCTGGGAGAGCCGGTGGTATTAGAGGAACTTTAGAATGTGCCCGAGACTGGTCGCTTTCTTGGAGGGACAACTTGGAAAATAACTTGAAACAGTAATGATGTGGTGAGCGCATTTGTTGAGGATGTGTTAGCGTCCACTCTGTGTCTTTGACATACCTAACGTTTTGCATTCGCTCCGTTCACGTTCAGGTTATTGTCGCTCTTATTGTGGGTGTGATAGGTTTTCATTTTTGTTTTCAATATAGAAAGAATAAAAGTAGTGCAAATCTCAACACCAATACATCTGACATAATGTCACCACAGCACACGAGAGAAATTTCATAAACCTGTCATAAGGGCTATTCCCATTCCCACAGTTGTATACACCAGATTCAGCAGCATATGGAATAACTTTGGAGGACGGACTGTCACTGTTATTCTGAATGAGGAACCCAGTTCATGGCTTTCAGGAGCAATTACTACTGCAGCCTCTACTGAGCGGAAGGGAATAGGCCATGCACCAGCATTGTACTAGAGAAGGTAACCACATCTATTGCTCAGTCTAATGCTGCTGCACCACCCATACCACCAAATGCTGCATCACCTCCTAGATGCCTCATTTTGTTAAATTGCACACTTTAAAGCTCTGTGAAGCTGTGGAAAAAGTAGTTGCTGCACAGGTAGATATAGCCTGTTTAATGTGGATTGCAAGATAGCTACACTAGTATACAAAATATAGTCACACTGTAATACATAGTATATATTTGAACAGTAAGCAGTAGCTGAGAGGAAGTAGTATTGCAATATCGCACAGTCATAAGAGATAAGCCTTGGTGTCATCTGTGTTGGAATGTAGCTTTTCATGTACAGGTCATGTAGTAATTGCTCTGTAGAGAAGAGTTACTACAGCTGATTAGACAAATTACAGGCATTTCTAGGCATGTAAACAAATGCCTTTCTCCACAAATGAGTTTAGCTTATCTTGTTGTAAATTGCGTCACACATAACATCTTATCATAGGATACATGTGCAACAAGCTCAGCTAACTTTCTCTTAATTCCACTCATTTGAGAACTGTTTCTATGGCATGTGTATAGTCTACAGCAGGGGTATGGCACCTATGGCTCGGGAGCCAGATGTGGCTCTTTTGATGGCTACATGTAGCTCACAGACAAATCAGTAGGGGTTGATTCAGTAAGCTACACTGCTCAAGCTGCACAGCTTAGTGTGGCAGCGCAAGTAACATTTTCAAAATAGTGCACGCTACTGCTGTAGCATGCACTACTAACTTACTTGCGCTACCCCAAAACGAACAGCTACTCCAATTGTCCCACTCTGGACCCTGTCAGGTACAGTGTCTTTGTAGAATGAGATACCTGCACTTTGATTGGGTGAATAGGCTGCCTGTCACTTGACAGGCAGCCTGTTGGGTCAAAGTGCGGGTATCAACCCCCCAGTCAGCTAGCTAGTTGTACAAGCTGTTAGTCGGTATTTCTCCTGTCTGCCTCTTGGGGAAATTGCTGATGTTGCTGAAACCCAAGAGAAGCTGAAGATGTGTCTGACACTTCCGCTGCCCAGCGGATCAACTGTATACACATTACCATGGCAACAGGGACATGAGCCCTACTGTCCCAGTTTGAAACATATTGTCTGGCTCTCACGGAATTACATTTTAAAATATGTCGCGTTTATGGCTCTCTCAGCCAAAAAGGTTCCTGACCCCTGGTCTACAGCAATTGCCCATCACCTATGAAATGCATACAAATAGTGAAAAAATGAGTTTATAATTGGACTTCCTCCTAGTAAGTAGCAGAAATGCATTACAAAAGAATAATGTATCAAAGCTGGTCCTGGGAAAAGTAGAGCTAACTTTAAAAGTGGATCACATGCTCACAAAATCTGTGATTCTGGGCATCTGCTCCAGTTTTACTGAAATTCTGTCTTTATGGACTGCTACTAATGTCTACCTGACTGTGAGGGGAGAGGTTAGGGAAGGTAACATAGAGGTCCCCTGGACACCAACCAGGTCCCGAGCATCTTCCTTGGTTGCCTTGTGGATAATGTTACTACTATGGATTGCTGTGTAACTGTGCAGATTTGTATTGCAGCTACCTACAACTCATTAATAACAGATCAGCATGGTGGCATAGTGATTGGCTCTCTCCCTTGCAGCGCTGGGTCCCCGGTTCAAATCCAAGCCAGGGCACTATCTGCATAGTTTGTATGTTCTCCCCTTGTCTGTGTGGGTTTCTCCTGGACACTCCCGTTTTCTTCCACATCCCCAAAGACATACAGATAAATTAATTGGCTTCCCCATAAAAAAATTGGTGCCAGACTATGATACATACACTACACAATGCATACATAGACTTATGACTTTGGTAGGGATTGGATTTTGAGCTCCTTTGAGGAACAGCTAAGTGACAAAATAATATACATACTATGTACAGCACTGCGGAAGATGTCAGTGCTAAATAAATACTAAATAATAATAAGCTCCTCTGGCACCACAGAGTGAA
Source organism: Hyperolius riggenbachi (assembly GCF_040937935.1). Lineage (NCBI taxonomy): Eukaryota > Metazoa > Chordata > Amphibia > Anura > Hyperoliidae > Hyperolius > Hyperolius riggenbachi. The sequence goes on along the minus strand of NC_090647.1, from coordinate 482,684,407 downwards.
AGGAAGTGTTCATCTTTGTCTGCGCTATTGTATATGTTGGTGCTATTTGATGTCAGCATTTTTACACAGAAGGAAAATAACCATGCTGGGTTGTATGTTTATTTGTTATTTTACCATTATGTTTTATTACATTTCGGTTTTGTGTTGCTTAGCTAGCAAACTTCCTTTTCTAGAAGTGGCATCCAAACAGTTAAGAGTCACAGGGGAGAGTGTGGAGAGTGTGTGCAGGAGGGAGGGGGAGGAGTATGGAGGAGAGAGGGGCCGCCTTATGCATCCCCTTATGTGAGGCAGCAAGTCTCCTCACTCAGTTACATGAATCCTCCAGCCTGGATTGTGCTGCTCCAGCTCTCTGCACTGTCTCTCTTCAGGAAGCTGTGATTTCACTGCATGCTGACTGGAAACCCTTATCATTGATTTGCTCTTGTGTAAAGAAGGATTAGCGGAGAGACTGTGCATGAGGAGTGAGCCATACACAGGGAACACTGACCTGGTGGGTGGGAGACAGGAAGCTGGTGGCTTTGTGCAGGTGTCTGAGGAGGTAGCAGACTTTCTGTGCCTGAGGAGAGGTGACACACCAGTGACTGACTACACACAAGAAAGCTGAGGACTTGCACAGAACCATGACGGACGTGATTCTGCCGACCGACTGCAACTTGAACTCAGTGTGTGAACACTTGGAGCATTGCTGTCTGGAGAGGTTACAGGACACGGGCGCTAAACGCCCGTCCAACACAGGAGCACGACTCTGGGGTCGCGTACGCAACAAGCTTCTCAGGCAGAAGGTACTGATTTGTTTTACCACCTATCGGTTGTGTAATGCCACAAGGCAATGTGAATGATGTGCAACTGCAGTAACCCATAGCAACCTAATCTCATCTGATTCATCTGATCTGGTTGCTACAAGCTGCTGCCTATGGAATTTATCATTAAGGTGGCCACATACCATACAATTAGATGATCCAATTTTATAGCCATTCAGTAAAAACAATCGGTTGTCCCAAAATATCGAATTTTTTGTTCATTCGTTCGAGAAATCTAAATCAAATTTCATGTTTTTATTCGATAAAAGAAGATAGGGAGTGTTGGATTTTTCTGATCAATTTTTATGAAAATTGTATGGTGTGTGGTAGATTGTCAATTACTTGATGTACAATTTTCTTCTCAGTTTTCAATAATTTTTTTCATAATTGGGGAAAAATTTAATTTATGTGTGTGGTACTTTGGTCAGATTTTTGAAGTGTTATAATCTGTTAGAAAAATCGATTGCAGTTCTTGAATTGAAAAGATATTTTAAAAATTGTATGGTGTGTGTGGCCACCTGAAGTCTTTACTTTATGAGCTAACAATACACGGCTTGAGAAATGCTGTCGTCACTTGATAAATCCACTGTTCATGATATGTTCTGCTCTCTCCGTTTCTGCTTGTGGCACAGTACAGTATGATCCATGGTTATCTTCATTTATCTGCATGAGTAGATACGACTGCGTTGTTTATAAATTCACACAATGAGATTATTATTACCCTTCATAGGCACCAGAACAGTGTGCTACACTGTCACTCCACACTTGGCCAACTTTATTGAATCCTAACATGGCACAAGACAGCGTTCCAGAGGGTTTAGGTAGAAACACTGATATTACTCTCCATCAGGCCGCCGGCTTCTGAAAAGCGTATAGCAATCTGAAGACATAACTCTGTTTTTCGGTATAAACTATGGCAACCCAATAAGCTTTCAGATGTAGCTGAACGGCCTGGCATTTCAGTTTTGCGGTTTGGAACCTTCCTCTGTCAGGATAAACAGACACTGTTACTCCTCTGATCCCAGCTGTTCTTGCTGCTTGGGTAAATGGTATAATGTCTTCTTGCGCTTGACAAGGTGAGCCGCACACAAATGTTGCAGTACGAAGACACAGTACAGCCAGTTCGCCTTAATGCACTGTAGCCTTTATTTCACAGCACGTTAGGAACTGCAGCGCTCAGCCTGGACACAATTGTGTCATTCATATGAAAAATGCGAACACCAGGTGCTGGTTTTGTATTATTAAACAGTGTTTGTTGTCGCTTGTGATAATCTTCTCCCAGAATGTATAGCTGCAAACTGTGCCAAGCTATTTGCATACAGTGTGGCTGATGTATAAAAAGTGGAACAAATACAAAAAACAGGGGTTATGCTTATGATGGCCAATCAGGAGCAAGCTTCACTTCTATAGATATAAATGGCAGAGTGAAGTTGGATTGGTCTTCATCATTCCTGTACATTCAGTGCAGGGTAACTTGAGAATTATAGCTTTCTTTATAATTCGGTTGTTGCTTATGCCTTTGTGCTGTACAGTATATACTGTATATGGAATCCTCTGACTTGCATGGATGACTATATGAAGCTTCATGTTTAAACCGATTACATCTGGATTGTGTTCAGTAAATAGCCTCCATCTGGGGTGTTTGATAGACATGTGCTGAAAGGCTATCAATTCAATTGTGCTAGTTTTCATTTTGTATAGAGAATCTTGTCTTTGTTGTTTTATATCCAAACTACACTGGCGATTTCCATCCTCACGATTGATGATCTCCAGGAGGTCTCCTATGACTGCTGCAGTTAATCATTGCTATTCACTGTATGGACGGTCACATGATGCAGCCCTGACCATTCATGGCAACCCACTTATAATAGCACAGCACTGCACTCGACCTGCTTAGTTCCCAGTGGTCACAGCTTCAAGTGGTCACCTCTAGATTGTGCATAAAAGGAATGGTTCTGAGAAGTCCCTGCTCCCAGCAAGTGTCCACTACAGCAACTGATGAAGCTGGAAATGACCCTTGTAGACACGCCATATGTTGTAATTATGCTTGACAGCTGATAACCCCAAACCCCCTCCCAGGTACAGTGCCAGTATGACAGCCGTAATTTGTCCAACCCCCCACCCACTCCTTCATGCACATTCTTCCCCAATTCCCTATGTAAAGTGCACCTGAACTCAGAACTTCCTCTCTATTCTAAGAACATTTCTCTGTTACGGCTGATACAGAAATTATAAGTACTGTATTTTTTTGGACTATAAGACTCACTTCTTCTCTCCCAAAAGTGGGCAAAAAGGTCACTGCGTCTTATAGTCCAAATGCACATGACTTGTGAGCGCCTGCCAATACAAATCTCCAACCCGCTACAATGTCAGGGACTCCCTGCACTTTGCCCATGCAGAGGAGGACATAGGGGGACAAACGGAGGACACAGAGGGACACAAAGGGGCATAGAGGAGGACACAGAAGGACACAAGAGTGACAGAGGAGGACACAGGGAGACACGAGGTACAAGGGGGCCTGAGGTACAAAGGGGAATTAAACCACAATCCATTTATTTTCCCCCCTGGTTTTTGACCTCTAAACCTGGGGCTTATTTCCACTAGCTGCAATTCAGCTTTCCGTTGCGTTTTGAAAAACGTGCTCTCATTCACTTGAGAATGAGAATCACGGCAAAATAGCCACAATTGATTTTGCCGCAATTCTCATTATAGTCGTTGTGAATGCTTTTTTTCAAAATAGAAATCCTGCTAGTGAAAAGAGGGCCCTAAATTGTGTAGATTTAGGCCTTAAAGGTATTGCCGAACCCGAATCAACGCTTGATGTTGGCATATCTGCTCCAAAACTAACACCAGACCATACTTCACTTGATAAAGAGTGATGTTACCACCACTAGGGCGTGAAGGATAGTGGGGTGTGTCCACTCCCCTATTTTTATACCAGCTCCACCAGCCAGGTGTTCCACCCGGCTTATTTTGGTGAGCACCTGGCTCGCCTCCTTATCCTCCTCTGAGTTGGGCCAGCCCTGCATTTTCCCATCGTGTCCCTCCCGGCTACTTTTTCATGCCACCCAGCTAGAAAAAAATTCTGGGGATAACACGGACTACAAATGTCTGGTATTTATGGGTGAGGGTGGAGGTGGGTATGGATTATATAGTTTACATAAACAAATCTGATGTATGTTTCCCTTTCAGTGTGCCACCTGTGTCACTGGCCCTCACGTTCCTAATGACATGTACAGTCCTGCTTGCATGCTTGGTAAAGGGATAAAGTGTCTAACATTACAGCCCCCTTTCAACATTATAATGCTGCTGTTGAAAATGTGTTTAAGCTTTACAGTCTATACTCAGTGGTGTCATATAAATCATGAATATGGCATAATACCGCAGCATAGTTGCCATTCATTAGCAGTAAATAAAGGATGAATGGTTAGAATGTGACGCTGGTAACTCTGGTATCAGGAGTGCATTCTGTGAATGAGCAGAGCGGGATCTATACAGTATCACATTGCCTTCAGCCAGCCGCCAGATGTGACGCCACAGTGCTCCTCTATTGATGAACTGGCCTGGAGTAATCCTTAATTGTTGGGTTTCTCTGCTGGGAGAAATGGCCATTGTGTCTGAACATAGCTCAGTTCACGGCTAACGGGGGCAGGCGCCAGCTGGTGTGTCGGGCAGCTGTTCAGGGAATCTGTGGTATGATTGGACATGTGTGCCACCCCATTCCGTGAAATCCCTGATTTGTTGGACCTGCGCCACCAATGCCAGGCACGTAATGCCGAGCTGTGTGACTGACATGTGGATTATCCCTTTATATGGATGGCAGCTGCAGGATTCCCCATTCTGTAATTGCAGGCTTACTCTCTGTCCCCTTTATTACTCATGGTTTGGCTGACTAACATTCTGAAGACAATTCTTCAAATATTTTTAGATTTTAGAAACCGACACATCTCAAGTGCAAAGACCAACAACCATCTTCATCATCGAATTCTTGTCAGAGTCCCAGTGCCTCTTATAGTGGGGCACGTGTGGAAGAATTCTGAGAATTACCACCTGTGGAAAGATAGATCTTACAGTTTTGTACTCAGTAGAGGAGAATGGCAGCACATCTAAACCAAGCTGCACCTGACTGACTATCTGCATAGAGCTGCAGACACAACTGCGTTTGTTACAGCTGATACAGTTGCTAAACACCTAATGGAGGATGTTTGCGTCCAAAAGAAATTGCATGCAAAGGTTTTGGTACTAGACCCTTCCACCACAATGAGGTCAACCTGTCGGATGGGACCTCTGCAGCTAGCCACTGAAATAAAGGAAGGAGTGCAAAATTACCTAAAAAACTGATATACAAACATAAATATTAACCTTCGGAGCAGCTATTTATTTTACAGACCGAGAAACATGATTGATTTATGTTTCAAAGTTTTATTGGACATTTTTAAACAGTATAAAGGAGATCAACAGAACGTGTAATATGCAGCATAACAGTAAAATCGACTTAGATGTCCTCCTAACATGAGGGCATCCAAAAAGACTCGCTACTGTAAGTTATTAACCTTGCAGACCAGAAGACTATGCCAACAATCTAGGCAGGTGATTCAGCGTAAGACAACCCTGGGTTTCCCAAAAGGAGACTGGGGAGGCTATTGCCAGATTAAACCCATCTCCCAGCGGTAGGTTGGTGTGAGAGGCCTGTGTTGCGTAATAACTCTGTTCAAGAACAAACCTGTAAGACCTGTAAGGCATAAGGGTGAGAGAGTTTGTAGAAGGAAGAGGGTAAAAGAGTGGGAGAAGAAAAAGCAACAAGAAGAGCTGGGGACAGAGCACCCCTACAGCCTGGTCAGGAATTAGTCAGGTACAGAAGAATATATTTGTTTGATCCAGGGGTCCCACACTTTCAAAAACTTATCATGGGAGTATTTGAGAATACTAGTCAGCTTTTCATTAGCCTGCCAAAGGATGCCATTACTAACAAAAGACATCAGGGAATTTGGTTAGTTAGGCTCAGTGGGCATCTAGAATGACTACAATGGAAACAGGTTTTCTGCACCATATTCTGCTGGTTCTTTTAGCTGTTGTTCACACATCGGCATTTCAAAATTGCCACGGTTGTAAAGCATTTTGTGAAACCTCTTCAAGTGGTGTGAGGTCCATAGGAGTAATGCCTGTGTGTAAAGATTTTTTACAGACACTGGGAAACATTAGAACAGTAATCCAATGAACTCCCACCTCGGCAAATTACTGAAGAGGAGGCCTCTGATGTCAAGGGGATACTTGTACACACAAGTAGACTGTCACCTGCAATGATCATACACGATCATTTCAATTGACGAAAAGCGGGGTGAGGTGAGAACTGCACTATGGCCTAGTGCACACCGAGCGGTTTTGGTAGCTTTTTCAAAAACGCTGCCGCTACTGAGAACGCTTGGCTAATGTATCTCAATGGGATGGTTCACACCAGTGGTTTGAGGTTTTTAGCAAACCGCAAACGTGGGTCCTGCAGCATTTTTGCGGTTTGCAGATGCGTTTCTGCCTCAATGTAAAGTATAGGAAAAGTTCAAACCGCTCTGAAAAACGCCAGATCACAGCGGTTTTCCAGGCGTTTTTGTTACAGTATTTGTTACAGTAGCTGTTCAGTAACGGCTTTACTGTAACAATATTTGTAATCTGCTACACAAAAACGCTCCCAAAAACGCTAGCCATGTTTAGAAAACCTCTCTAAACATGCCTAGAATCGCTCTGAAATTTGCTTCAAAAACCTCTAGTGTTTTGTGGATCTGCTAGAGGTTTTTGGTGTGCACTTAAGTCTGCAAATGGTTTAATTGGATAGCACAGTCTCCTACTGAAAGCACAAATCTGTATTGCTGTTTACAGGAGAAAATTGTATAACCAGCTCACATTGTACAAAATGACTGTCACCTCTGGGATAAGGATTATATCCTGCAGTTCAGGACTAAGTGCTGTACAGATGCGTCACTTGCCTACAGGCTAGCAACATGTGGCTATACGGGGGTGGGCATGGCACAAGAGAACTGTGGGCTGAGCCTGCATATGACATCTCTCAGGGACAGCCACCTTGAGGGAGAACCATCTCGTTTGTGTAGCAGGTATGAGATAAAGAAGTAACATAAATGGTTGTTTTTATAAGTGAGCCTAGAGTTAATCTTCAGACGTCACTCATCTGACTACGGGAGGCTTAAACCTGATTTCTTTACATTCACTACAGTTTACACTTGTATCGAGTATAAGCCCTTTATCCTCTCCATCCCTGCACTACATGGTCTGCCCTGATTGGCTGATTGACGCATGTGTATGTCACTAAGGGATATATGGCACCTGGCACATGAGATAAATTAATTGGGCACAAGTAGTCTTATGTGTCACGGCTATTGATCTGAAAGCCTAGACAATGAGATAAATTGAATTAAAAACTAATTTCTTTTAGCCAGTTTTCGCCTTTGTTATCCCTTCAGTCAAGAAACAAACATGTTGTGACTGATGTGGAACACAGGCAATCAATATAAACCATATTGTTATTGTAGAGGGGCTTAACTGCATCTTCTGTCTATTAGGCAGACACTTGCTGCAGAGTCATTAGTGTGTAACTGTTGGGCATAAAATCAAAAATCAATTCTTTATTTTTATCTGATAAACAAGTAATAAGGATGCTAACCAGGCAATCCAAAAGCTAAAATCTCTATTACTTTTCTTGTTTATAAATGATCATTCCCCAGTTTACCTGACTCTTATTTGGTACGTTGCCACAAAAAGGAAGTTGCAGGGCATGCTGGGTTGTCCTCTTTTTGCTTCTGTACATTAGTTAAGTCTCAGGGGAAATAAAGAAGCAAAAAAAGACAACCCAACATGCCCTGCAACTTCCTTTGTGCAGCAACGTACCAAATAAGAGTCAGGTAAGATGGGGAATGATCATTTATCAACAAGAAAAGTAATAGTGATTTTAACTTTTGGATTGCGTGGTTAGCATCCTTATTACTTGTTTACAAGATAAAAATAAAGAATTGATTTTTGATTTTATGCCCGACAGTTACATTTTAAAGTGATCCTCAAGTCTAACAAAAAAATGAGATTTACTCACCTGGGGCTTCCCTCAGCCCCCTGCAGCCGATCGGTGCCCTCATAGCCCCGCTCAGATGCTCCTGCACCCGCCGGCGAACACTTCCGGTTTGGCCGTCACTGGCCGACAGGCATGGGAACGCGAGTGATTCTCTGCGTTCCCAGCCATAATATCGCCCCCTATGCTGCTATTGCGGCCAGGAGGGCTGCAGGGGGCTGAGGGAAGCCCCAGGTGAGTAAATCTCATTTTTTTTGTTAGACTTAAAGGCCCATACACACGTCGGATTTTAGCGAACGACCCGTCGTTTGAACGTTCCGTCGTTCTGACGTTTTCGCGTCAAATCCGACGTGTGTACAGACTATCGTTCGGGTGATAAGACTGGTTACCAACGATCCGCCGGGCAGATCGCTGGTAACCAGTCTTATCACCTGAACGATAGTCTGTACACACGTCGGATTTGACGCGAAAACGTCAGAACGACGGAACGTTCAAACGACGGGTCGTTCGCTAAAATCCGACGTGTGTATGGGCCTTAAGGATCACTTTAAAGGGAATCTGAAGTGAAAATAACCTTATGATATAATGAATTGTATGTGTAATACAGCTAGGAAATAGAACATTATTAGTACAGATATGCCTGAACCATTTAGAATCCTTGACAGAAACACACACACACACACACACACACACACACACACACACACACACACACACACACACACACACACACACACACACACACACACACACACACACACACACACACACACACACACACACACACACACACACACACACACACACACACACACACACACACACACACACACACACACACACACACACACACACACACACACACACACTGATAAAATACATATTCATACTGCAGCCATCGCCTGGAGAATAGCGCTCCATAGTTGGAAATCATATAGTGTATTCCTGAAGTGTGACCCATTTTGATTAATTAATCCACAGCTGGGATTTTTCCCCCCTATGACGGCTGCCTAGTGTGGCATTTGTAAATTAGGCCCACTGTGTGCAAGGAAGGAATACTTGGCAAGTATGAGAAATTCATCCGGCTTATAGCAAGGTAAAACCACACCCACCGATGCCACAGAATCTGTACAGACATAGCTCCTGGGCTACTACTGTACATCATTTTTCCGTTGTGTGGCGTGATTGTGCAACCACATGGGTAAATGAATGCTGGGCATAGACCCAGAGAGTCTTCAGGCAGCACACTGATGAATTTTGTCTGTACTGTCTTTTGTGAATGCATCTGTGTAAGACCGGCATCTCCAAAATCCAGCCCAGGGGCCAAATGAGGCCCGCCGAGCCATTTCTGGTGGTCCCCAAAGCTCTCTACAGTTGTTAATTCCATGCAGTCCATAGGCAATAGTTGCAGTGCCAGCATCAGTAATAGCCACTGATTAGCAGCTGCCACTGTGGTAACTGCACACGGTATATGGGTTATTTCCCGTGGAAATGTTTTATTTGACAACCTGTCACAGGCAGAGTGTACCCAGTGGCAATCAGAAAAATTGTGATTCATTTCGTTAGTTTGGCCCCCTATCACTCTCCGGTGATATGGCCCTTAACTTAAAAATCTTGGACGAATATAACTGTACCATTGTCTTCTTAACACTGAAGGTTTGAAGGAGGAAGCATGGGAGTGACCTGAAACGTGAGTGAACACATTGTGGAGTGCATAGGCTATAGGTGGTGACATGGGTAAGTTAACTACACCTCTGCCGCGGCCAGCAAGTTGTAATTGTAATTTCTATTAAAAATGGTGGGAATTATGCGTAGCTCAACACTACTAAGGAATATCCAGACAGGTCACAGTCACCCCAAACCACCTGGAAAGTATAAAGGGCTAAGAGACCAAAAAGCCCTCTATCAAAAAGCAATATTAGTTTTACAGAGTACCTAGTAGTCTCTTTACAAGTGAAAAGAAAAGTTGTGTCCCGACTTCCACATTAGATGACTTTATCCAACTCTTACGGCAAATACTCACTATCAGGGGTGTAGCAATAGGGGTTGCAGAGGTTGCGACCGCATCAGGGCCCTTCCTCAACTACAGTATTAGCTCTCTATTGGTCTCTGTGCTCATAATAATCACTTCTATAAATACTATGAATAGTGGTAATCATTAACAAACTGTTCCCCATCTCCTTCTTGCACCTCTGACACTGTAGTTGCCATTGGCAGGTTTTGGTGCGCCGTATCAATTGTTATGTATAGAGTGCTTGGGGGCCCAATGTAAATCGGGGTCCACAGCTCCGGTCCGATTGATGGGGATTGGACAATTATTTCCAACAAATCCAATCTGCTCTCGTACGATAACAGGTTCAATTTTCCAAAGTTATCATGGGAAAATCGATCCCGGAGTTGTTTGGATGTGTACATATAATACAACTTTCTCGTCAAATTTCCCGTTGATTTGGCTTTATATTGAAACTTGTGTTCCCAGCATTACAACACTGGGCCTGATGGGGATGTCGCTGCCTGATGGAGGAGTTCTTATCTAGAGCACACAGAGGGAGAGTGATGCAGCAGCTGACATCATAGTGTGAAAGCAGTCAGTGTAGGACCAGACTAGAGTGACTCACTGCATGCTGTGCCTGTCTGTAAGTGTCCCTGGTATTTAAGTGAATCACACATGTGAAAGGGACATGAGTGCGTTTCCCCTTTTTAGCACCAGGCTAGCTTTCCTGTAACCATCTGCTGGTTATCTGAGAAGAGGGATGACCTCAGGGAGCTGTCACTAGGCTTGTTACAATTGCCTGGAGTGTGTGTGTGTCTTAATTGGTGTCATTTACATAGCACTGTACAGGCTGCTGCTGCTGCTGCATCAGTGTAACCCTTTCCTTGCATTTGTCCAGTAATGGCATATGGTGCGGCAGGCATGCTGAAATGCTGGCTATCTGTCCAGCATACTTTTCAGTACATATCATACCCAAACTCTACCAATCCTTTCACCAAATATCTGCTTGCTTTATGAAGTTCAGCTCAGACAGGATAACTCTTTAGGGGTAAATCTCCTGCAGGAAGTGCTCATGGCGGAGTCCCCAGGCAGTATAGGAAGTCAGTGGAGGACTGAGCCCATATGTATCCACCCATAACTGAATTTTTCTTTGAGTGGAGTGAATACAAAAGTAAATCTATGTTCACATAGTAGATTAATGATTCTGGTTACATTGTTAGTGATCACCTTGGGTGACAATGTATCTGCCGGTCACCCTGTCATGTTCTATGGAAGGGGTAGAGGCAGAAATGCATTGAGGTGAAATGGTGCCCTGGACAAGTAACAACTCTAGGACCACCCCTGATGGTCACATTGCTTCCATTTTGGTAAGATTTGATGGGGCTAGCATCAACTAGGCCCCCTAGTCTCATTCTAGGCCCTGGGCAGCTGCCTAAGTTGCCTTGTGGATGATCCGGCTCTGGGTGGAGGGAAGAAACCAGCAGGACTCTCCTCCTCAGACAGGCTGCATATTGGCTATATTGATGTTGCTGCGTATCTGACCTGACTAATGCCACCGGGCACAGACAGGAAGGAGGTGGCACAGCGGTCACAAACACGTTCTCAAGACTAATAAAGGTTATTTATGGGATTGAATAATCTATTTTTGTACTCTGCCCACACAAGTCACTGGGGTAGAAGCAGGTGTATGATGTGAACAGCTTTTATTATGACCTTGATAAACGTATATATTTACTTATACTTGTAAATAAGCATTGGAAGGAGGCTTTGCTGTGTGATAGTAAATGTGTCGCACCTGCTTCTTGTTGTGCAGTGAATGGAGGAGAGGATCAGATCCATAGCATAGAGATTTACCAGCAGTTACAAGGCTTCATTATCATTCTCCTAGGGGAGCCCTAGCATTGCATCAGGCCATCATGCAGAGGCAGGATCAGGACATTTATGGCACCTTTAAACATGAAAGTGGCCATTACTAACCTCCATATAAAAGCCAGTGTGTGGACCGGGAGTACTGACATTCCTCATCTGCATGCTGGTTCCAGGGCAGTGGCCTATTAGTACACCCCAGAGTATTAGATTTACAACCGAGTGTCTGGCATTTTCAGAGGGAACTCAACAATAAGTGCCCCCCTAATTCACTTATAAGGTGCTCTTATACAGTAAAGCAGAGCTATTGTGGCATTAGTTTGCTAGAAACAACTTTGTGTGTGTGTAATAGGTAATACAACTTCTCATCAATAAAGATAAATGTAAAAGCTTGTACACACATGCAATTTTTTTCACCCAACTATCATCCAAACTTGGTCTGTTGGATGATAGTTAGGCGCGTATATGTGTTGAAAACGACAAGATGAGCGACTGATAACAGGCGGATCCTGCAGATCAACTCACACAACTGTTGGGCGGATACAGTGCAGTTAGCCACATGTGTACAAGTCGTTTCAACAACTTGTACTTGTTTTGAATGTGGCCATATAGTGCAGTCCGTCATGCCACTTGCAAGCGTGGTATGCAAATGAGTGGGTCACTCAGTCAGTTGGTGCACAGAAAATACAAGTCTTGTATTCGATTGGTCATGCGGTCGGTCGTGTAATTGGGTTGGCCGTGCACTTTTGTTGGACATGTGTACGAGCCATTAAACCTGCCATTCACATTGATTAGATTGTCTATATTAAAGAGACACTGAAGCGAAAAAAATGATGATATTATGATTTGTATGTGTAGTACAGCTAAGAAATAAGACATTCAGATCAGATACATCCGTGTAATTGTTTCCAGTACAGGAAGAGTTGAAAAACTCCAGTTGTTATCTCTATGCAAAAAAGCTATTAAGCTCTCCGACTAACTTAGTCGTGGAGAGGGCTGTTATCTGACTTTTATTATCTCAACTGTAATTGAACTGTTTACTTTTCCTCTGCTAGAGGAGAGTTCATTACTTCACAGACTGCTCTGAATTCATTTTGAATGCTGAGTGTTGTGTAATCTGCACATATTATAGAGTGATGTAATGTTAGAAAAAACACTATATACCTGAAAATAAAAATATGAGAATATTTTCTTTGCTGCTAATCTTCTAGTAATTATTCATAGTACACAACCAATTCACTATATCATATATTTTTTTTCGCATCAGTGTCTCTTTAAGCGGATGTATGGTCTAAAGTTTAGATATGACAAACTATTATAATGCCTGCTAGAAACATTTATGAAAGTGTCTGCTTTCATTTTCCCTGGAGCCTTACGTGAACACACTAACAGGAAGTTTGCTGGCACACAGCTCTCCTAACTCTGAGTACCTCATTGATGTATGGAGAAAAATGCCCAATAAGTCAAAGGAAGGATGTTATCTGCTTGACAGTTGTGCTAACCCTAAGTAAAATAAACCCTTCCTCATATTGCTACCTCCCTCTGATCTTATAGTTGTTTTTAAAGAGACTCCGTAACAAAAATTGCATCCTGTTTTTTATCATCCTACAAGTTCCAAAAGCTATTCTAATGTGTTCTGGCTTACTGCAGCACTTTCTGCTATAACAGTCTCTGTAATAAATCAATGTATCTTTCCCCTGTCAGACTTGTCAGCCTGTGTCTGGAAGGCTGCCAAGTTCTTCAGTGTTGTGGTTCTGTGATGAATCTCCCCCCTCCAGGCACCTCTCTGCACACTGCCTGTGTGTTATTTAGATTATGGCAGATTCTCTCTTCTCTCTTATCTTTTACAAGCTGGATAAATCGTCCTCTGAGCTAGCTGGGCTTTCACATACTGAGGATTACAGACAAGGGCAAAGCTGTTTGCAAGAAGAAAAGAGCAGCCTGAAACTTCAGTGCATGAGAGCAGAAGGGGGAAAGAAACACACAATGATCGCTTGAGATACAAAAGGAAGGGTGTATACAGCCTGCTTGTGTATGGATGTATTTTCTATGTATTTTCTATAACCTACTTTCTGTTTTGGTGGCCATTTTGTTTGTTTATAAACAAACTTTTTAAAACTGTTTTTAACCACTTTTAATGCGGCGGGGAGCGGCGAAATTGTGGCAGAGGGTAATAGGAGATGTCCCCTAACGCACTGGTATGTTTACTTTTGTGCGATTTTAACAATACAGATTCTCTTTAAGGAAATGACATAAAGATGGATATGGCTGCTGCCACCAGGTACTGTACTGTAAAATATGAGAACTGTGGGGTTATTTTACACACATGCCATTACTTAGGGCCAAGGATAGGTGGGGTAACTGTGTTCCCAATAAGAAGTTAGGACACAGGATTTGTTTTGCCAAACTGTAATTATGCTTCAAACTGGTTAATGCACAGATTTAAATATTTAACTAAGAAACGGTAATTCCTGTAAGATATGCTTTGCCCCATTTCCCAGAAAGTTTCACTTTTATTTCCCATCAAATACCCACTCATGTTCCCACATATTGCTTTTTTAACTGCTGCCAAACTATGTTGTGTATTACCGTAAATAGAAAATGGTAACCAGTGTTTGATCTTGGAGCTGGAAGGTCTGCCTGTCAGATATGAGAAAGCGGAAGTAATGTCAACCGTCATGCTGGTAACACTGATTTATAATAATACACCTTGCTGACCTTGCCAGAAAAGCCACAGAGTACAGCTTGCTTATTTTTCTATGATTTATTGAGATAGTTTATCTTTTTTTTGGAGAGTCTCCATTCATTTTATGACAGACAAAATATTTTCCTAGCCTTCAGAAGTTGACCCAGGCTGTATTACGCACACAGGACCTACGTTAAAGCATTAGAATGTTCTCAAGAACTTTTTCTTACTTCATTCTATTTTATACTTTTTGAAACTAAAGTGATTTGTGGTGTCAGCCTTGGTCTGAACTAGCTTATTTGGGGTGCTTTATCTTGCCGTATGCTGAAATTGTGTTATTTAGTAACATACAACCAACAATCTAAGCCTTGAGGCGCTCCCCAGAGCTCGGTTCATCCTCTAGAAGTTCAGGGTATACCAGGGGCTCACATTCCTCTCTACAATCCTGCAGAGATTGCCACATACAGTAACCTCCTGATGCCCAAATCCAGCATAACATAATCCCTCAGATAATTCTCGCCAATCTCCGAAACCTTCCAGTTCCGCATTCTTCCAGGCCTCCACTCATGCCATGTGACCTGCACACCTGTTAGCTCCACAAGCTTGAGCACATGGATGCTGGTGAAGCTCCTGTAGTATCATTTCTGTTAATGGTGGAATGTCATGTAAGGCCATATACCTTAAAAGGTAAAGCAAAACGACAGTAAAAAGAAAAACACCCTAACCTTTCCCTATTCCAGCCAAATGAAAGAAACAAGTTGTCTGGATTTTTTATTTGCTACAGAGGTAAAAGTGGCAGCACAAAGTCACCACCCCAGCTGCCTTTGAGTTCCCTCTGATTTTTTTTTAATTGAGCACCATATTTAGCACAGTGCAAACAGTGAGTGGCAGTGAGCCCATTACAACCAGACTGGCCTCAGTGCCCTGTAGTGAGTGGCTGGATTGTATTTCTGATATTTATGGCCAGACTCATTGAAGGATCTGCTCATGTGACCATAACAATTGTGGACATTTTTGTGCCAGTTATTCAGACTTCCAACCTGACCAAGATGGCAACAACTGGAAGCATTGACAGCTAATTGGCTTCCCCCTAAGAAAAAGTAAATCTGTATTATGGCAGAGGTAGTGGGTTATGGCTGAGGTGTATACACAACTAGGGTAGCTTAAGGTGCTTGTTAATGGCGCAGTCTTTTGAATAATCAACTATATATGATTGATTGGGTCAGGTAATGTTAATGATAGTGATCAATGATGAACGCTCTTTCTATTATTTGTTCTCAGCTGAATTTTGCGAACAATTCATTCAGTCTGATCAGATTTCTTATCATAATCCTTTATGTTGGTGAGCCAAAATGATTATTTCACACTGATCATATTGGATCATCGATCCTTTGGGAAAATTGGATTGTTAATGGACTCCTCAACTAATCTCTCTCTAAGACGCTGCTGCTCTCCCTGGCTCACCATGGAGTTGATGCACATTAGTGCAGTAATATTACTGTTACTACTGGCAGCAGTGTATGGCGGGTTACGTTATTAACGCGACCCACAGCACTCTAGTAGTGCGAGCGTTGCTAAGGTAACGTGTTACTAACGGTAGCGCTCGCTAGTAACCTGTATTACTGTAGCAACGCTCACCCTATTCTAGTACCGCAGGTTGAGCTAATGGCGTAATTTGCCGGTGGAAACTGCAATATTGCTGAGTGCTGTCTACGCACAGCAATATTACTGCAGTGCATCAACCCCCCTGTGCTTTGTCTTACAGAAGAAGGGCTCTTTACAAATGTGAGCTCATTTCAGCCGTATTTCCTTCATTATGCCCACAATTGTCAGGATAATTAGAAACACACAGCGAGGATTAGTGTCCTGCTCAGGTCTGCTGTCTGTGCTGGGTGTAACAGTTTCCATGCAGCACCATACTGCTAGATGGAATTTTAGGACTATCATAACAGGCAGCAGTGAAGAACAAGTCAGAAGGAGACTGTTAGTAATGGGACATAATGGTCCAAACTTCTATCTGGAAGTGATAGACTGTTCTTCTCTGATGTCACTATTTCCATTCCGGACAGACGTATATCTGTGCTGTGAATCACTCCCTATACTCTGTATTTAGTACAGTATATTACGATTTGTTGTTGTTCAGTCGCTATTCCGTCATGTCCAACTCTTTGTGACCCCATCACAGCACGCCAGGCCCTCTATCCTCTACTGCCTCTTGGAGCTTGTCCAAGCTCATGTTTGTTGCTTTCACGATACTATCTAGCCCTCTCACTCTCTGCCTTCCCCTTCTCCTTTTGCCCTCAAGCTCTCACAGCATCATGGTCTTCTCCAGTGATTCTTGCCTTCTCATGTGTCAAAAGTATCTCAGCTTTAGCATTGCTCCTTCCAATCAACAGTCAGACCTGACAAGATTAGCTTCATGCTTGTTTCTGCTGTTATTCAGACACTACTGCAGTTTAAAGGGGAACTTCATCCTAAACAAACATACTGTCATTAAGTTACATTAGTAATGTTAATTAGAATAGATAGGTAATATAATCTTTTACCCACCCGGTTTTAAAAAAAAACAGGCAAATGTTTGTGATTCATGGGGGCTGCCATCTTTGTCATGGGGGCAGCCATCTTTTTGGTTGAAAGGAGGTGACAAGGAGCAGGAGACACAGTTCCAACTGTCCTGTGTCCTGATAACCCCTCCCAGCTGCATGCACTAGGCTTCAAATGTCAAATTCAAAATGTAAAAAAAAAATTGCACCAAAACAGCAGAATAAGAACAACAACATCAGAAATCCCATCATGCTTTGCACAGCACAAGGGGAAAACTGCCCAGGCAGTTTTCTTCTGTGCAGCTAAAAATGAGGCTTGTATAAGAGAAACAAAGTTCTGATGCCGTGAAACTGTTAAAGAAACACCAGGCCTTTTCAGTGCTGCTGAGTAGATTTTTAGTCTGGAGGTTCACTTTAATAGATCAGCCGGGCTGCCAAGCAACTGGTATTGTTTAAAAGGAAATAAATATGGCAGCCTCTATATCCCTCTCGCTTCAGCTGTAAGGGCATCTTCAGTCGCTAGTATTGCATTGCAGAGCGCTATGCCAGGTCAGTGTAGGGAGCCACATTCTGCCACCTTATAGCTCTTTGAAATTCCAAATGGAAGATGTCTCCATCACAGCTCTCAGCTCTCTTTTACTTATTTAGGAAGTTGGTGAGTCCAGCCTATCACAAGGTGTTCCACTCTATCTTCTGAACTATACATGAGATGACAGCAGGTGGTTATCAGAATCATTTTATGAAGAGCAACAATAAAGACATATGAGAAGCTATTGTGTGGTTTATAAGAACAGGATTTCCCTATTACTGATCTGTGGCTTCTGGGAGGGCTGACCCTTCACCCCAGTAGATGACCTGCAGTGTAACCTAATCTGTCCTTACACACAACTGCAACCACTTTGGTGGCTGAGAATGTCACTCCCAACACAAACTAATTCTCCAGTCTTCATGCCTCAGGCTGTTGCTTACTGCAATTTCATGCCTATAAAATCTAGCAAAGCGATTTCTGTGGTTTATACTTTGAGATATGGCTTCAAATCAGATGCCCAAATCCAGTCCACGTTGTCCATTGGGAGAATTTGCCCCACAGTTTGTGTCCAGCAGTGAGTGTTTGCATCTCTCACACAGTAACAAATCAAACATCTTTGTAGATTGGTGGAGAGTTAGTATCGCCATCAAGTTTGTGCTCTCTCTCGCTATGGCTCATATTAAAGCCACAGTGCCCCTCTAACAAGAACACAGACAGGAGTAAAAATCCAAGAACATTTCTAAATGTCTCTTCACAAAAAAAACTTTCCTTTTTTCTATTTTTTCTTGTGGAATGGGTTTTAAAGGGGTTCTGTAGGGTATTTAACAAAAAACAAAAAAACTGACACTTACCTGGGGCTTCTACCAGCCCCCTGTAGCTGTCCTGTCCAATGCAATCCTCTATGATCCTCCGTTCCACCGCCGCCGGTCACTGCCCAATTATTCATCTAACTAGACCATACATGTCAAAATCTGGCCCTTATAGCCATTAAATTTGGCCCTCAAGTGGTTTCTCCACTTTGCATTATGTTTGGCCCACTCTAGACCACTAGGGAAGCTATATTGGAAGTGAACACCAGGGAAGCAATATGGGCGAGGTAGGGGGAAACCGCTAAACACTAGGGAACTGTATTGGGGAGGGTGAACCACGAGGCACTAGGGAACTGTGTAGGGGTTGGAGGGGGGGCATTAGAAACCAGGGAACCTTATAAGGGAGGACAGTGGACAGTAGACATTGTTTGGCCCGTGACTTGGTCCCAGTGTACAATTTCGGCCCACTTTGCATTTGAGTTTGACACCCCTGAACTAGATGATTGCAACTGCGCCTGTGTGTCAAACACCCCCCACCGCTCATGTCTACGGGAGCTACCTGTGCAGGTGCAGCACAACAAAACTTTGTGTGGTGCAGGCGCAGTTGCATTTGTCTAGTTAGAGGAATAATAGGACGGTGAGTGGCAGTGTGGGAACGGAGGATGGTAGAGGACAACTGCAGGGGGCGGGTAGAAGCCTCAGGTGTCAGTTTTTGTTTTTAAAATACCCTACAGAACACCTTTTAAAGTTAATGCAGTGTGTTCTTATTTTATAACTGTGATGTGATCGATGGAAGAATCATGTCAACTGCAATGTTCTTAAAGCACTTTTCTACTAGAAGACTCAAAACACAGGATACAAGTGTTCCCTTTGGCCAAAAATGAATAAAGATATATTCAGCTATACAGTCATTAAAAAAAAAAATCTTTAAACACACATTGTATCGCACAGGACTTAATCTGTCTCCACATAGTCATCTTGTAATGTACTGTGCAGCAGGACAGTAAGACTCTTTCACAGCAGGATCATCCACCAGGCAACCTTGGCAGGTGCCTGGGGCCTAGTGGGTGTCAAGGGGGCCACCTGTCACCTTCTCTGACCTCTCTCTTTACTTCAGCTTATCAAAAAGACCAAAAGGGGGCCCCAAATCTACAAACTTGCCTAAGCCCCCATTACATCTTAATCTATCTCTGGACTCTTTAGTCAACCATAGTACTGGAAGCCTGCTGAGTTCAGCACAGTGATGACCTCATCAATACGGTGCTTCTGTCATCCTGGATGTGCTGTCCAGGGCTGAGGAGTCTGAGTCGAGGAGTTGGAGCAATTTTGGGTTCCTGGAATATGAGTCGGTAAAGCAGTCCCCGTATTTTTAAAGTCAGATATACATATCTGATTGTGACTGTATATATGATGTGTACACAGGAATCCCTTATATATACTAAATAACATCTATGCTGTAAGTATAAAGCCTGATGTGTAGCCGTGTCACTAACAGAGATGGTCAATGAGATGGAAATAATTCTGCGTTGATGCTGATTTATGCAAATGTATGCACTCCCTTTGCTGATGAAATCAAATAATTTGATATGTTGTTAAAATTTGGTTTGGTGACTACGAATTAAAGGGTACCTGAGACGGATGAAAAGAAATGTTTTATACATACCTTGGCCTTCCTCCAACCCCCTTCAGGCCAATCAGTCCCTCGCTGTCCTCTTCCTTCACCTGGATCTTCTGCTATGAGTCCCGTTAATTCAGCCAATCGGCGCAGTCCGGCCACGTGCCGCTCCCACAGCCAGGAACATTCTGCACCTGCGCAATAGTGCTGTGCAGGTGTAGTACGCTCCCGGCCACCGAGTGTGCATGCGCACTACGCCAGACTGGCTCAAGTACCCGGACTCATAGCAGAAGATCCAGGTGGTGGAGGAGGACAGCGAGGGACTGATTAGCCTGAAGGGGGCTGGAGGAAGCCCCAGGTATGTATAAAACTTTAACTTCATCTGTCTCAGGTTTACTTTGTTGAAGAATGTGTAATAGAGGAAGAATCTCCTCATTCCCCTGCAGAGTACCTGCACATCACTCTTACATGTACCCACAGTTACATTGCCTAGGGCCTGATCCATGTTCAGATTGTGCATGAAGAATGTGTAATAGAGGAAGAATCTCCTTATTCCCCTGCAGAGTACCTGCACATCACTCTTACATGCACCCACAGTTACATTGCCTAGGGCCTAATAGATGTTCTTTGTTCCGGTCTGTACTTTTACCAAGGACTAGTTTTAGTCTATGACTAAAGGGAATAAATAAGGCAGTCTACATATCCTTCTCACTTCAGTTGTCTTTTAAAATTCCTAAAGCTGGCCATACACTAGGCCGATTCCCGCCAGATCGACAGCAGATTCGATCACTGGGATCGAATCTACTGTCACATCGTTCCCGCTACACGCCGAATTTCAATCTATCCCGTCCGATCCCGTCGAATGCTCCGTGCGGAAAATTACCGTCGATCGCCCGCGGGTAGGGAGCGCGTCGCAAGCGGCGTTCGAGTGCCCAACGACCGACGCAATAGAGCCTGCATACATTACCTGCTCCGCCGGCGCGACTGCCCCCGGTCACCGCTGCTCCGTCTCCGCGCTGGTCTGGTCTCCGGCATGCTTCACTTCTTCTAGCCCGGCAGGAAGTTTAAACAGTAGAGGGCGCTGTACTGTTTAAACTTCCTGCCGGGCAGGAAGAAGTGAAGCATGCTGGAGACCAGAGCGGAGACGAAGCAGCGGTGATCGGGGGCAGTCGCGCCGGCGGAGCAGGTAATGTATGCGGGCGGGGGGAGCGGCGGCAGCACCACCACAGATTGTGAACGGTTTCAGGCTGAAATCTGTTCACAATCTGTTTGCAGTAAAGGTAGCCATACGATCCCTCTCTGATCAGATTCGATCAGAGAGGGATCTATCTGTTGGTCGAATCTGATGGCAAATTGACCAGTGTATGGCTACCTTAAGCGTTGATAGTTGAGAGACGAATTTCATGTTACATACTTTCAATCAACAAGATTGTAATATGCAAATTAGAGGAGTCGGTGGCATCCTAAACTGAGGGGTCGGAGTTGGATTTTTGTACCGACTCCGCAGCCCTGGTGCTGTCTACAGGAGAGTCGGGGTCACAGGGAAGAGTATTTCAGATTTTCATTGTTATGCTAAAATTCAGCTCGATAATCTTTGTTTCATATTTTGACCTGGGCTTATCAGAGTAAACATATGATGTAGCGATATATCATAACATATATTGTGATATAGTAAACGACTTTTCCTGGTATCTTGGAGTTTACTATAAAGCAGGGGTCAGGAACCTTTTTGGCTGAGAGAGCAATGAGTGCCACATATTTTGAAATGTAATTCCGTGAGAGCCATACAATATATTTCAAAGTAAATACAAGTAAATGTGCGGATTTTATGTAAGACCAACACTTTAAAGTTAGCTGTCAAGTGACAGGTAGCCAATTGGGCCAATCAAAGTGCGGGGATCTCGTCCTACCAAGTCACTGGACCCCACAGAGTCCAGAGTGGGACAATTGGAGCAGCCGTTAGTTTTGGGGGGAGCGCGAGTAAGTGCGCGCTACGGCAGTAGTGTGCCTACTTTGAAAAATTTACTTGCGCTGCTACACGAAGCTGCGTTGCTTCAGCAGGGCAGCTTAATGAATCAACTCCTAATGATTTGTCTGCGAGCCAGATGCAGCCATAAAAAGAGCCGCATCTGCCTCCACACACACACACACACACACACACACACACACACACACACACACACACACACACACACACACACACACACACACACACACACACACACACACACACACACACACACACACACACACACACACACACACACACACACACACACACACACACACACACACACACACACACACACACACACACACACACACCACCTTGTCCCAGTTTCTGCTGATTGTTATGATATCTAATGAGCTGAGCAGAAACCCCTGTCCTGTACTGTGCACCCCTTACCCCCGCCCCCCCCCCACACACACACACACTTCCTCCTCCTCCCCCCCCCCCAGCACTGGAAAGGTTATGTGTATACCAGGTGCACTCACCATGAATTCCAGTCATGCCACGCTCTATTAGCTGTGAATTGCCTGTGTGATAGATAAATGGATGTCATTATCTGCCCATTTACTTAAAGCTTATTCTTCCCTTCTCCAGATCTTCAATTTCTCCATTGTGTGAGTTGTGCTTGAAGGGAGGTAGAAGGCGAGTGTGCTTGGGTTGCATGAAAGATCGCTGCCTGCTGACTCATGACCCAGTGTTCAGCTGAATTGCACTTACCGGAGCTTGTTAGTTGCGCATGCAGAACATTCTCAGTGCAATATCATGTACACAGGACTTTGATGTTGTTCTGGATGGGAGACTCTTGGCTATTTGCTCTTGCTGGATGGACTCTGGAGACCAGAGATGAAATGTGAGACGATAATTTGATTCCGCTCTGTTCCTCCACATAATTACATCAGACAGGATCTCCGAATGCTGTTTGATACCAAAGGAAATCATTTTGAAAATTCAAAGCAAATGGTTTAGATTGGAAATGGCAAAGTGAGCTCTTTCCTCATGTCCCGGAAGCCATGTGGACGCATTATATCCAGTTTATCCATTCTGTAGCTGGTGCTGGATGACTAAAAGCACTATTAGATGATTGTGTGTTACAAATACTGATGACCTGTGGCCTGCCTAGAAGCAGACCTCTCCTTGTGTATACCTTCACGTCTGATCATCTATTGATGTATATAATCAGATGCAATACATAGCAGGGCTAGACACTTCTGTTATAAGCTTTGCAGTGCATTAAATGGGCTACCTTAATAGCTTGTGAGAAGTACTCAGAACTAGAACTCTTTAGTTTGCTTTTTAGCTGCACCCCAATTGCCAGACAAAGCATTAAGCGGATCCGAGATGAAAAAATAACTATAACAAGTAACTTGTCTATAAATCTTATCTAAAGTTTAGATAGTTTACACAGCAAATCTAGCTGCAAACAGCTTTAATAGAATATGATTATTTCTTCCTGTGATACAATGACAGCAGCCATGTTGTTTGTAAACATTACACAGAGGCAGGCTTATCTGCATCTTGATCACTAAGCTTGCGAAAAAACCTAATCCCCCATCTTCCCTCCTCCACTCTGCCTCTGAAATCAATGGCTAGTAACACCTCCTCCTCCTCCAGCCCAGACTGAGCTCCCATGAGCCCTTGCTACTGCCAAGGCTCTCTGAAAACCTGTGGGCGTGGTTTATTTAGTTTATAGGGAATTAGAGTATTAAAACAAAAACAAAAAAAGTATTTGGCTTGAGGAATGCCCTATAAACAATAGGAAAGGAACACAATTATGCAATGAGTAAAAGTTCACCTCGGATCCACTTTAAATGGATATATTAAAGTGAGTCTGAAGTGAAAATAAACTTATGATATAATGAATTGTATCTGTAGTACAGCTAACATTAGTAGCACAGATATGAGTCTCCTATTGTTTCCAGTACAGGAGGAGTTAAGAAACTTCAGTTGTTATCTATGCAAAAGATTCACTGAGCTCTCTGACCAAGCTTAGTTAGTTACAGTGCTGTTTTCTGAAGCACTTATCTCAACCTGTCTCTCACTGTTTCTTGTTTGTTAAAGGTTTTACTGCAGGAAAGTTCACATGGTCATTAGCTCTTCTCTGTTTCAGAAAAACTTTTTTACAATGCACTGCTATGGAAAGTCAAAACGAATTAAAACGCTACATAATGCAAAGCATCAAAATGCATTGTGTAAAAGGGCCCTTACAGTGAGAACAAGGAACACAGGTTTGTTCTATGTAAAGGCTCGTACACATTTCCAACACAGTGCACGGCTAACCGCACAACTGGATCAACCAGCGCTGCGTAATATGTTGGCGCTTTATAAATACAACAAATAAATAAATAAATAAACCAGACAACAAGTTACAAGTACACACATGCCAACCATCTTAACAACAAACTCACTTAACCACTTCCGTACCAGCAGTCTCTGCCCCCTTAAGGACCAGAGACTGCTGGTACGGTAAAACGCTGCCTCCCGAGAAATCACCGCACATACCCGCTGCTCCCAATGTTGCCCCATCGTCGCAGACTCCTCTCTCTGCTGTCTCTATGATGGCAAAGTGCTGATAGCCGGTCAGGAGCTGCTTTCATTGGCACCTAACGCTGTCTATCATTGGGAGCCAATGTGATTGGCTCTCCATGTTAACGTGGTCAGGAGCCAATGAAAGCGGCTCCTGACCTGCTTACAGAGTGGTGGGTGCAGAGCGACAAGAGTGGCGGTTATGGCAGGGAAGCGCGATTCATTGCGATGTTGATACTACGTCCAGTCAGAGCCGCAGCACCACCCGCTGGATGTAGATTCGTACTGTGTCAGTCCAGAACCACAACCTGTTATCAGTTGGTCGTCATTGTTTGACAGCCGTACAAACGCCCAACTATCTTCCAACACACCAAGTTTGGCCAATCGTTGGGCAGATTATTTAGACATGTGTATGAGCCTTTAGATTAGGACTGTTCAAAGGAGTAGTCCGCAGCACCACGTTTTGTATTAAAGCTCTTTTATTGGTTTCAAAGTTAAAAGATAGCCATGAGCAGTGACAGACTTTTTCGGACAGACTTGTCCTTTTTCAAGCTGTTGAAAAAGGACAAGTCTGCCCGAAACATCGTCTGTCGGTGCAAATGGCTATCTTTTAACTTTGATACCAATAAAAGAGCTTTAATACAAGACGTGGTGCTGCAGACTACTCCTTTGAATACTGCTGACCCCGGAGGATCACGGTATCTACTCTGCTCAGCACACATCCTCTTCCCATTGGGTGCTGGTCTACTTTGCTTCTATTTAGATTAGGACAGAACGTTCACTTTATCTCCTTATACATGTCAGTTCCGGTACCATTTAAACTTTAAGGGTAAATAATTGGTTCTGGACTAAATGCTGAGGTGAAAGGGGTAACTCCTAGGGACGTGTGTAGTATTTATGTAGTCTTCCCCACCTCACATGATATAGATTACACGCGGTATGCTGCAGTGTATTATCTGTATGGTGTTCTTGTGACAGACAATAGCTGCCTGCCCATCCCACAGCTCAGCAATGTGCAGTGTCTGGAGAGCATCCAGTAACAATAAAACAGATGGGAAAATGTGATGTTTTGCCTCACTCAGATTGATTTAGATGATTTCAATATTATGTTAACATGGTTAAGAATAATGCTTTTGTATTTAAAGAATAATTGTACTTTCAACACAGAAAGCTTTATCAGCAGCCTTGGGGTAGTAACCTGTCATGTGACTGATGTCTCTCTGCATGAGGAGACTGGAGGGGTGTTTACTTTTGGTGATTTGTTGTGGTTGCTGCACAATAGACTGTCCTCACCCCTAACCACTCAAGTCACACTTACCGGAAACCTACACATCATATGCGGAATGTGTGTTGGTCAAATCGACTGCAGCTAGTACACAATGTTGCCGCAAGACTTAAGGGCAACTGAAGTGAGAGGTATATGAAGGCTGCCATATTTTTTTCCTTTTAAGCAATACTAGTTGCCTGGCAGCCCTCCTGGGTTATTTGGCTGAGTAGTGTCTGACCCACACACCAGAAACAAGCATGTAGCTAATCTAGTCAGATCTGACAAAAATGTCAGACACACCTGATCTGCTGTATGCTTGTTCAGGGTCTATGGCCAAAAGCATCCATACGCATTAGAAGCAGAGGATCCCTCTCATTTTGTTGTCCTTTAAGAAGCCAACTCTGCCATTGCCACAAATCCTTTGCTCACTACGCTAGCTACCCATAAAATGGAAAATCCTTTTCAAAACTGGCATGCTAACATCCAAATCCATACACGTCCTAGACCCTGGATACCTGAAGGATTTGTTTCAACTGCATCACACCACCCGCAAACTCCGATCAAAAGGATCCTGTAACTTGACCCCTGCCAGAGTCCAACTAAAAACCCTTGGAGCCAGAGCTTTCTGTCATGCTGCCCCTACCCTGTGGAATGCCTTTCCAAACTTAGTCAAGACAGCTCCAACCCTGGACACGTTTAAATCAAAACTGAAAAGCCACCTGTTTAGTCTGGCATTTATGATTACATAACTTTTCCCCCTGTACACATTACTATGTACTGATCTTAGACAAGCTTATGTAGTTTGGGTCCTATGGGAGAAAAGCGTGTTACAAACGTTTTATCGTTCTTGACTGTGATTGCAGACCATGTGCAACTATCAAAACAGGATACTTCTTTAACTGATTGCCTGTGGTCTGGAATGATACCACACACAGCACCCAAGTTCAGCTCAGTTATGAGTTGCTTATTTCAGTAGCCATGGGGTGTAGTGTGTAAACCATAAATATCACTACTAGAAATAAACTTGGAAGTTTAGAAACCTGTTGTGTAGCTCTGCTTGCCTGCAGCTGTGCACTTTCTCATAGAGTCTAAAAGGGAAACTGATGTGAGGAATATGGAGGTTGCCATCTTGTTGTCACATTTTAAAATGCCCTTTTACCTGCCTATACTGAACATTTGGTTTCAGCCACAGTCAGAACACCTCATGTGCCTCCTGGGTCACTGATTCTGAATAATTTAGAGGCCGATGATCAGCACCACAATGCATGGATAGGCTGGATATTTGTTTTTCTTTTTAACAGAAGTTATTACTTTACATATAGCTCTATTTGTTTCCTTTTACATCAGTAGAGTTAATAACATAGTTTGGTTGTGGCACAGAGGAAGGCTCACTGGCTTCCACTGTGCCACAACCAAACTATGCGATGAATCTCTGTAGTAAGTGTTGGTATTATTACATCCCAGAGCCTTGGCCTGATCTCCTCAGCATAGCCCCATGTGGCTGCTGTGGTCTCTACTATGTATATAATATGCATCAGAATGTTCTAGCGCAAGATGCCTGCTGATTGATGAAGCGATAGTGCGGAGGTTCGGACCATGAAAGCTGAGCTACATATTCAGCCTGTTTTTTTAGGACCTTCGGGCGAAATAAAGTCAAACAGGAAATGGCTGGATGCCTTTCCCAGGGCTTATAAATAGAAGGGAAGATGTTTGGTAGACCCTACTGAAATGGAAAACTTGAACTTTCAGATTCTGCCTTGTTTATCCCATGGCTAAATGGATAGAAATAGATTTTCTATTCTGTCCTTGGGAAAAGCTTGCTGACAGAGAGTCAGGTGTAAAAATAGATGTGTGGGTATTGCAAGCCGCCATGCTCTACCTTTTAATAAAGGTTTTGTGGTTTCCTTGTCATCGCTGTCTTGTCAGGCGGTGTGTTTCCTCTGTGTGGCCAGTAATAGGAATGCTGCACCTGCTGCCTGAGGTACTCTCTGCAGACACAGTCCAGTGTCCTGGCCCAGCTATGAGGCATTATAATCTGCTGATTGTTCCTCACAGCTGTTCTGCATCTGATGATATCCCTGACATTGTTTGTGAGTTGTGTTCCAGCAATGGGACCCCGCCAGTGATGATTACACTATGGTTAGTGTCAGTGTTTACAGCCTTGTCTGCTTCTATTTACAGCTGGATCCACAAGCAGTCCAGAGCAAGAACTGGCATGTGGACGTCATAGAGATGAATGGGGTAAGTGAAGATACTTCAACTCCCACTCCATCCAGGTCATCTGTGTACATTGCAGACTTTATTCCGGATCCCTGCTTGCTTCTGTTCTGGCACTGAGGCGCATCTTGCCACAAATCCTTTGCTCACTACGCTAGCTACCCATAAAATGGAAAATCCTTTTCAAAACTGGCATGCTAACATCCAAATCCGTACACGTCCTAGACCCTGGGTACCTGAAGGATTTGTTTCAACTGCATCACACCACCCGCAAACTCCGATCAAAAGGATCCTGTAACTTGACCCCCGCCAGAGTCCAACTAAAAACCCTTGGAGCCAGAGCTTTCTGTCATGCTGCCCCTACCCTGTGGAATGCCTTTCCAAACTTAGTCAAGACAGCTCCAACCCTGGACACGTTTAAATCAAAACTGAAAAGCCACCTGTTTAGTCTGGCATTTATGATTACATAACTTTTCCCCCTGTACACATTACTATGTACTGATCTTAGACAAGCTTATGTGCTCAGTGTAGGGACAGTTCCACTGAGGTTTCATAAAAGCTGTTGCACCCCCGGCATGCCTTTACATGCACTGCAATTGTTGCAAGTTTATTATCAAGTATTATGCTGGCCATACACTGGTCGATTATAAGACGATCGATTGACCTATCGATTCTTAGAATTGATTCAAAATAAGTGAATCGATTGAACATGAATTTATTTTTTGGCCCATACGCTAGGGTCAATATTTTTTCACCTTTAATCGATCAGAGGCTATTTTTAGTCACAAAATAAGCATCTTGATGAATCAGACCGAGTAAAGGTCAATCAAATACATAATGAAAAGCTCTTGATTCTTGTTCCATTGATTTGAAATGATCCGACATACTCGATTGATTCATTTTAAGTATTTGAAAGAATATCTGCTTATAAGAATCGATTCTACATCAAAATGACAACTCGATTCTTGATCCATTCAATTAATTTATAGGTTGTAATAATCAAT
Organism: Hyperolius riggenbachi; assembly: GCF_040937935.1. Classification (NCBI taxonomy): domain Eukaryota; kingdom Metazoa; phylum Chordata; class Amphibia; order Anura; family Hyperoliidae; genus Hyperolius; species Hyperolius riggenbachi. The sequence continues at coordinate 482,655,475 of NC_090647.1, read as the reverse complement.
CGAAGTAAAAAACCGACCAGTGTATAGATCCCCTGTCCAGACTTTTTTTTTTTTTAAGGAAACCTGTACTGCAAAAAAGTTCCCCTGGGGGGTACTCACCTCAGTAGGGGGAAGCCTCTGTCCCTATCGAGGCTTCCCCCATCCTCCTGTGTCCCACGGCGGTCTCGCTGCAGCCCACGGAACGCACAGGTGACAAATTGTCGGGCTGTGCAATATTTACCTTTTCGGGCTCCAGTGGGGCGCTGTTGTGGCTCTTCTGACGGAGATAGGCGGAAATAGCCGATCTCCGTCGGGTCCGCTCTACTGCGCAGGTGCAGGAGACTTGCACCTGTGCAGTAGAGCGGCCCGACGGAGATCGGCTATTTCCGCCTATCTCCGTGGGAAGAGCGGATACTGCGCCTGCGCTGCCGCTCTGGGAGGATTCACATCGCCGCCGTGGGACAGAGGAGGACGGGGGAAGCCTCAATAGGATCCGGTGGCTTCCCCCACCCGAGGTGAGTACCCCCCAGGGGAGTTTTTTTCATTACAGATTTTCTTTAAATAAATGATTCTCCCACCTGCAGTCACTAATAAAATCCCCCACAATATCTTTATATTCATGGATGCTGCTGCTCCGTGGGTTTACTCAGTGATGCCATAACATTATTTAGAAGAGGTCTTAAAATTGAGCTCTGATCAATAATGCAATGCACTTGAACTACGGACCCATTTTAAGATTGAGGCAGGTTGTGCTGAGGCAGGTTGTGTTCACAGGGTAAGTGCAGAGGGACACTTTACAAGCAGCTGTTGTGTTATCAGTACAGGCACAGAGTACAAGCTTTTACTGGACACGTTAAGGGTGATATGCTAGTGTCTTAAAATTACATACGTTACCGGGGTTACATGCGCATTGCTATGGAAACGTGCAGTATATGTACCCCGGCAACGTGTCCTGTCTGCACATTGCAGTTTTACCGTTCCTTCCTGCATACAGCCCTCTGTCACTTAAAAACAGGTTGTAAAAATCTGACAGGTCTTGGGCTAGTAGTCCATTTCCATATGGGGGAATCTCAGTCTGTTATTTTTTTTTTGTAACTTTCCTGAGGGACTCTACCAAAGGATACCGGCAGTAGTAAAGGAGTGGGGGAGGGTGAAATAATACATTGCAGAGTGCAAAGTTAAAAAATAGAAGATAGATCAAGTGATCAATACTCACTGTGTAATTCGTTCGTGCTTGGCAGTTGGCAACAGCTGCTGTTTTCCTCAATGCAACAAGGTTCACAGACAGGACACTTGCATGGTCATGGCAATGACATCCCACAATACCAGCCACACAGTTATATGAGCAACATAGGAGAAAAGTAATTCATAGTGTATTTTACTCTGGGAGAAATGTACCACTAATGATCCAATCTTATTCATCCAATTTTACCAAATCTATGTAGTAGAAAGGTAAACTGAGTGACTACATTGAATGGATAATTTAGGCAGTCCCCTTATATTACATAGAAATGGTAGGATTGGATGAAAAAGATTGGATCATTAGAGGTATGTGCACATGTAGCGTATTTGCAATTTGTAATGACAATGACTGATGCAAGTAGGGATGTTCTTATTGTTCACATGCTGGATCTCTCATTTCGTGTGTAAGTCATTTTCCAATGATTGCTCTGTCTTCAGATAAAAGTGGAGTTTTCTATGAAGTTCAGCAGCCGGGATATGAGCTTGAAGAGGACGCCCTCTAAGAAGCAGACGGGGGTTTTCGGCGTGAAGATCAGCGTGGTGACAAAGTAAGCGGCCGTCTCATTTTCTGCTGTTAGATTTGCAGAGCGCTCATTAAAACCTGTATGTCAGTTTACTGTGACTTTCCCAATTATTACAAGAGCCCCTGTCAGCCATGTACAGCTCATCTCCTCCTGTACATACAGATAGGTAGGCTTATTACTGATGCTATAATGAGTATCTCTGTGTCTCTGGCAGGCGGGAGCGGTCCAAGGTGCCGTATATAGTACGCCAGTGTATAGAAGAGGTGGAGAAGCGTGGCATCGAGGAGGTCGGGATATACAGGATATCGGGCGTGGCCACAGACATCCAGGCCTTGAAAGCTGCTTTTGATGCAAGTAAGTTTCCAGTAAAATAAGACTGGTTAATTTATGTCTTTTTTTTTTTCAATGATGTCCTGTGTCCTGATACATCTGCCTGCTTGCTTCTGCTATTCTCATTAGATAACAAAGACATTCTAATGATGCTTAGTGACATGGACATTAATGCCATTGCTGGAACGTTAAAGCTGTACTTCCGAGAGCTCCCTGAACCCCTCCTCACAGACAGGCTGTACCTGGCCTTCATGGAAGGGATCGGTATGTATATATCTCATTTATCTGTGTGTTGTGATCCTGGTATAATGCTCAGCACAGCCCAATAAAACCCTGTGTGCTGCTTATCCATGTAAGCCACCCAATTGGCTGCTGTCAACTCACAGTATCTAGTCAGGAACGCCTGGAACACAGACTACCAGAGCTGTGGGCTGCAATCCTCTCAGAAAGCAGAGTCTGTGCCCAGCCCCTTGTAATCTAAACATAATAATAATGACTGAAGCAGCAGGCCAGGTCCACCTATAGGAATATAGTACCTAAGGTTGGTTGTTTCCAGTCACATGACCAAATATTTAAAACAGGACTTTTGGCCAGAGAAGCGCCATTTGACCCAAAGTATAGTTAAAGAGACACTGAAGCGAAAAAAAAAGATGATATTATGATTTGTATGTGTAGCACAGCTAAGAAATAAAACATTAAGATCAGGTACATCAGTGTAATTGTTTCCAGTACAGGAATAGTTAAGAAACTCCAGTTGTTATCTCTATACAAAAAAAGCCATTATCTCTACAACTTTCAAAGTCGTGGAGAGGGCTGTTATCTGACTTTTATTATCTCAACTGTTCCTGGACTATTTACTTTTCCTCTGCTAGAGGAGAGGTCATTACTTCACAGACTGCTCTGAAAGACTCATTTTGAATGCTGAGTGTTGTGTAATCTGCACATATTATAGAATGATGCAATGTTAGAAAAAACACTAAATACCTGAACATAAAAGTATGAGAATATTTTCTTTGCTGCTAATCTTCTAGTTATTATTCATAGTACACAACCAATTCACTATATCATATTTTTTTTTTCGCTTCAGTGTCTCTTTAACAACTGGGCTCTATGCTTAGTGAGTTGTGCCTGGAGGTTGACCTCAGTAATGCAGTTGAAGGATACCCGATGTGACATGATGAGATAGACATGTGTATGTACAGTGCCTAGCACACAAATAACTAGACTGTGTTCCTTTTTTTCTTTCTCTACCTGAAAGTTAAACATCAGGTATGTAAGTGGCAGTTCCTGTCTGAGTCAGGACTGGGTCAGACTACAGTGTGACCCTCACTTCAATAAATGTGTCAATGAGCAAATACAATAAAACAGTAAAAATTAGATTTAAATATAAAATAAAACTGTGGAATATCTTAAAAAGTCATTTTCAGGAGGAGGAGGATAGATACAATTATTTATTTCATTAGTTTATTTTCACCTCGGGTGTCCTTTAAGAATGGTAGTTGGCAGTTAGAGCATCACAGACATTAGATGGATGCCATTCAGTGTTAGTAATGTAAAAAAAAAAAATCTCAATATAATCCAAGGAACAGGTCGCTGCAACCAACTAAGACCCCGGCTTTTAACTTGGCTGCAGGGATAACAGTGGTGCCTGGATGAGTGAATCTGTGAATGCATTTGTTGCATGCGAGTGTGCACAGGGTTACTGATTTTTGCGTGTTTACTACTAGACACACGGTCAATTTATTAAGTTGAAATTGCTATCAACGATGGTACAGGCAGTACCCTACTTACAAACGACTCAAGTTACATTTCAGAGATGCAAAGTTGTCTTATCAACAAAATATACAATACTATTTTTTAATTACATATTTTTATTGTTAAATGTGACAGTATTGTATCAACTCTTATAAGTAGTTTAAATCGCCTAAAGCTGGCCACTAACGGTCCAATTTCTAGCGAAAAATCGTTCGAGCGATCAGAAATTCTGATCGGATTGGTTGTAAATAATCTCCATTGGTGGACACAATCGATTATGAACGAGTGAAAAAAATGTCGCCCGAATGAATTTTCGTCGAACGAAAATTTGGATTTTCTTGGTGGTCGTGATGGATAGGAAGCAATGATTGGTTAGTTGATGGTGCAGTGAACGATTTTTCGTCCGATCAGAATTTCTGATCGCTCAAACGATTTTTCGCTAGAAATTGGACTGTTAGTGGCCAACTTTAGAAGCATGCATGGAATAGAGGTGCCGTGAAATTTGGGAGCCTGGGGATAGCAGATAGCAGAATATTGGTGTCTTACTGATAGTCTACTATTTTAAAATGGTATTTTTCCTTAGTAAAATATCAGTAAAATGTACATATATTTTACTACAGCAAAACCTAACCCTATTCTTACACAGAACCCTCCCTTTGCCGATGCCTAACCCTACCTGGCCCTCCCCCTCCTTCCCCCCCCCCCCCCCTCCAGTGATACATAACTTTAACACTCCCTTCCTCCCCATGACTAACCTTAACCGTGCCCCACACACACCTAACCTTATTCGTCTCTCCACCCCCCCGCACCTAACTTTATGTGGCCCGGTACCACAATTGTTCAGTTAACACTGACTGCGTCGCCATAGACTTGCCTTGCAGCATAATTGGTGCGGTAGGCATGGATTATGCAGCATTGCATTGCAGAGTTTGTGGCAGGCTTGCAGTGATTTTGCTACTTCTGTCGCACCGCAACACAGTAGTGTGTAAGTCTCCATAGACTTACATTGCTGTCGTGATGAGCTGCGGCGGGGAGAGTACCGCAACACTGTTAGTGTGAAAGTAGCCTAAAACCACATTGAAAATAAACCAAAAAACATAATTTTTACTAGATGTCCAAATCCAGAGTTGTGCAAAAGTAAATCATTTAGCCATATTTCCCCATATTTAACACAGGACTCAACTTACAATCTCCCAGAGCGGGACCTGTGTGTAAGTAGGGGACTGCCTGTATTTTCTTATTGCAGACTTTGTGCCAGATGGTAACATTTCCTTTCTTCCTGCTGGCAATAACATCAGAAGTACAGAGTAATATGCCTCTGGGGACACAGACAGTAATGGCACCCAGAGAGATGTTCTGACCTTTCTGTGCTGTAGCGGTGCAAGGGGAGGAAGCGGTCTCCGTTATCATGTGATCGCTGTTTTGAGAAGACAGTGCTGGTGTTGGGGAGGTGAAATTCATTTCAGTCTCTTGCTCTGCCCATTCTGCCGTACCTCAGGAGCAGAGATGGATTATGATGTAATGGGGCCCTAAGCAAGGTAGTAGATTTGGGGCCCCCTTGTGGTCCTTTTGGTAAGGTGAAGTGGGGAGAGGTCAAAGAAGATGTCAGGTGGCCCCCTTGACATCCACTAGGGCCCCTTGACAACCACTAGGCCCCAAGCACCTGCCTACTTGCCTGGTGGATGATCCTGCTTTGTTTAGAGAGGTGGGTTAGGCAGCCTCCATCCTGGACACACTCATACCTTGTAAATACCAGTCAAAGCAAAAGAATAATAAAAACAAGTGTGCCATAGGTTTATGTTGCCTTGGAGACCAGGGTTTGAATCTCAGCTCTGCCTGGTCAGTAAGCCAGCACCTACTCAGCAGGAGACCTTAGGCAAATCTCCCTAACACTGCTACTGCCTATAGAGCGTGTCCTAGTGGCTCTGCCAGGAGAAAAGCGCTATATAAGTGTTTGTCTTTGTATATATGTATGTATGTGTGTGTTATTATTATGGGTCAGTGGGTTCTTGTTATTCAGCTGATGACCTGCATACAGCTGTTTACAAAGTGCCATTGTTTGTTTAATGCCTGGGTTTGATTATGTGCTGCCAGTGACTTCCTAATCCTCTTGTGTTTCCTTGGTAACAGCTCTGTCCGATCCAGCTGCCAAGGAGAATTGCATGATGCACCTTCTCCGGTCCCTGCCTGAACCCAACCTAATGACCTTCCTGTTCCTGCTCCAGCACTTGAAAAGGTAACAAGATTAACCATCAGGGCTTATTACAGGAGCTGGACAGCTCGGAGAGGGAGACAGGGTATTGTGCCTATTATATTACAGCTTCGCCCAGCACACATTGTACTCATATCTGATACTCAGCAGCTTCCAATCACATTATAACAGTGATTTGTGGTCACATGACTTAAAGAACAAGTGACACCCATGCTAACCTAGAAATATAAAACACATATATAAGTAGATAAATACTAGTTCTACTTACATAACAGATGTATTGCACTGTCCACATTATGATTCCTGAGAACATTTTAAAAAGGAAAAGCAGGGAATCGTATTCTAGACAGTTTCCATCTTGGCTACCTTTGAATGAAGCTAATCCTGACATAATTTCCTCCCTCACGCTTTTTTCTCCTCTTGCTAATTGTATATTCGCTACCTGCCCTCATCCCAGAGTCTTCAGACACTTCCACTGAGGTCTATACTAGGAAGTGCACTGTCTTATATTATTAGAAGGAGGGGGAAATTAAGGGAAGAGGAGGTATATATTATAGATAAAAAGACCCCCCCCCCCCCCCCCCCCCAACATGCAACAGTTTTGCTAGGCAATGGCAATTAAAGGGCCAGTGCTCCTAAGGTATGTGATAACTCCAAACTGTAACAGCAGAAAAAGTTTTGAATGCAGGATTAGCATCTTTATCACTTAGAGCAGTGGTGCTCAACCTTTTTTGGCCCGAGGGCCAAACTTTTAATTAAGAAAAATCTCGAGGGCCGGAACACATGCATACAAAATTTTGATGTAAAACTTTCAACGTGTTTCTAGTAACAGTTAACATGGTGTTGGAAATGGAAAGAAAACGACAATATAAGAATTGTTGTACTCACCATTTGATGCACATTTTCTTAATGAGAAGTTTGCCTGCAGATTAATGCAGCAATGGTATCAGGAGTCCAGTACGGTACCTGGGTGTATGCACAGGGCAGATTAATGCAGCAATGGTATCAGAGTGGCCTGTAGTGTGCTGGCTGAGGAGGCTGTCAGCTCTGTGTGGGGCTGAGGGGGCTATCACAGCGTGTGCCCCGGTGTCTGCCTGCGGAGGAGGAGAGGATCGGGTGGTATTGCGTAGTATGGCACTCAGCGGGACGCGCATACACCAGCGTGTGCTCGTATTCAGCCCCGGGTAGCGCTGGGATAGTTAGAAAGCCTCGCTCATTGGTTACTGCAGGAACCTTCCCCAATAGGAATTAGGCTGATTCCTATTGGAGGAAGGTTCCTGCAGTAACCAATGAGCGAGGCTTTCTGACTATCCCAGCGGTACCCGGGGCTGAATACGAGCACACGCTGGTGTATGCGCTTCCCGCCGAGTGCCGATACTACGCAATACCGCAATACCACCCGATCCTCTCCCCCTCCGCAGGCAGACACCGCGCGGGCCACAGAAACTGGCTTCGCGGGCCACAAATGGCCCGCGGGCCGTAGGTTGGGCACAGCTGACTTAGAGGAACTCCAGTGAAAATAATGTAATAAAAAGTGCTTCATTTTTACAATAATTATGTATAAATGATTTAGTCAGTGTTTTCCCATTGTAAAATATTTTAAATCCCTGATTTACATTCTGACATTTATTACATGGTGGCATTTTTACTGTTGGCAGGTGATGTTGCTGCTGCTGTATGTTTTGACAGTTGGAAACAGCTGTAAACAGCGTTTTCCCACAATGCAACAGGGTTCACAGACCGGAAACTGCCAGAAGTACCTCGGTACTCAGAGCTTCTTGTGGGAGGGGTTTCACTACAATATCAGTCACACAGCGCCCCCTAATGATCCATTTGTGAAAAGGAATAGATTTCTTATGTAAAAAAGGGGGGGGGGGGATATCTGCTACTTATTGGGATAAAGTTCAACTCTTGGTCAGAGTTTCTCTTTAATACACTCAGACCAGTTGCTTTTGAAATTTGACTTTTATGGTGACAATCCCGCTTTAAAGGGAACCTAAAGCAAGATGTATATGGAGGCTGCCATATTTAATTCCTTTTAAACAATACCAGTTTCCTGGCATCCTGCTGATCTTTCATGCATCAGTGGTGCCTGGAACAAGCATGTGGCAAATGCAGACAGATTTTTGTCAGAATCGATTCTGCTTGCTTATTAAAGTGACACTGAAACGAAAATTAAAAAAAACAAATGTATGATCTAATGAATTGTATGTGTAGTACGAATAATTCATAGAACAGTTGCAAAGAAGAGTCTCATTTTTATTTTCAGTTATATATCATTTTTTATAACATTGCATCATTCTCTAATATTTGCAGTTTACAAACTATACTCTGTATCTTTAACTATGAAACAGAGCAGAGCTAATGACCCTTTGAACTTTCCTGCAGTAAAACCTTAAACAAGAAACCGTGAGAGACAAGTTGAGATAAGTGCTTCAGAAAACAGCATTATCAAGCTTGGTCGGAGAGCTCAGAGAAGCTCTTTTGCATAGATAACAACTGAAGTTTCTCATGAGACTCCCATCTGTGCTACTAATGTTCTATTTCTTGCCTGTACTACACATACAGTTCATTCAATCATAGGTTTATTTTCACTTCAGATTCCCTTTAACAGGCTGTTAGATTGCAGTCGGGTCACACTGAAAGATGTAGCGTCCCATTCCTGTGTGTGGAGTGTAATTCTAGCACAGGTTCTCTTTTATACTGTCCATTGGGTGTATTCCTGTTATGCGGTGTGTCCAGGTACATTACAGAGCCTGGTTACTGACTGCTGCAGAGCCCTCATTGCTGTCTGATTACTAATCTCTGGGAAGTGAACGTTGCATGAGAACCGGGACAGAAATTTGGAGGGAAAGTCAAGTTTTCCATTGGAGAGCCGGGTTCTTGCCAGCTCCCACATCTGCTTTTCTGGAGGGATACCAGCCCTGTAAGGAGAGTGAGAGGAGGGGAGAATCAGCAGCTGCTTTTCTCATACCAGCATCTCCACTCATGTGTGGCAGAACATTAAAGGGGACAGCAGAGGCTGCTGGGAACGCACAGCAAGTGTCCTGGATACAGACAAGCTCACATCTGACACTGGCACCATAGCCTGAGGATTAATAGGCCTTATATGGGCAATATTTTCCCAGGAGCCAGCTGTGTATTGCGAAGCAATACCTCACACAGTAATGATGTGCTTTGCTTTTTACTAGCTGATAGATGGACAACAAAAAAGCGCATTCCGCCATAGAGTGCCCAATGCCCATGTCATTTATTCACTAGTATGCAATTGAGGGTCAGAGCCTCCAAACTCATACGAAGCCAGTGGATGAGCTCAGCACATCAAATAAACAAGATTCTTAGCTTCACGTAACCACAAGTATGTGGTAAGCCCCTTAGCAAGTGGCAGGAGCTCCTATGCTAACAGTGGATGGAAACACAACATTCACATACAACCAGGGCATCCAGATTGGACGCTAATTGGATAAATAGCCTGAGAGAAACTAACCTGAGGCCACCCACAGTGCCTTAAGCACCAAACCTTGCTGGGTGCAATAAAAAGGAACCTGAACCAAGAGGGATATGGAGGTTGCCATATTTATTTAATTTTAAATAATACCAGTTGCCTGGCTGTCCTGCTGATCCTCTTGTTTCTAATACTTCTAGCCGCAATAGTGTCTGAAACAAGCATGCAATTAATCCTGTCAGATTTGTGTCAGAAACACCTGATCTGCATGCCTGTTCAGGACCTATGGCTAAAAGTATTAGAGGCAGAGGATCAGCAGTACTGCCAGGCAATTTGGATAGTTTAAAATCTATCTCACTTAGGCACCCTTTAAACATTAGGGGAGAAAGGCACCAGCAGAATTCCCCATGTCCTACTGCACTCACCTTGTCAGACAATGCAAAGGAATGGGAGGCCACACAATCTGGCTGATAAGTAACATGGGTACATAAAAGAACTTATAACTTTTATTGTCACAAAACCTAATTGGTTAAAAATGAGTAGTTCATGTGAGTGAACAAACTCCCTGTGGAGGTCTTCAAGTTAAGACTACCAATGTACATATACATATACATTTTTATCTGTGTAGTATACCAATTACAACTGCGGGATAGCTACACCCCACTTTTTATCTGACATAAAGTGGAGGGGGATAAGCCAGGACCCCTGCAATGTGTACATTGGTAGTCTTAACTTGAAGACCTCCACAGGGAGTTTGTTCACTCACATGAACTACTCATTTTTAACCAATTAGGTTTTGTGACAATAAAAGTTATAAGTTCTTTTATGTACCCATAGGGCTAAGTCCTTTGGACAACTTTGTATTATTGTATTTCCCTGGTACCTCCATTCGGTAGTGCTTGTGATAAGTAACATGAGAGGAGCTCATGAGGCTGAGCATAAGCATACAGAACACTGAGGGTAGGAACACACTAGGCAGATCACATATGCGTTTTCCACTATGTGCTATGGAAAACGCATATGTGATTCTGCCTAGTGTGTTCCTACCCTGAGTGTCCCTCCCCAGTCTCTCGAGCTGCTCACATTATCACCATGATTCAGTGAACTACCAGCTCCTTGCAGTGTTGGGACGAGCAGAAGGGGATCAATGACTGCATAGCGTTGTACTGCATTGAGAGGTACTGCTCTGGTAAGATAGCTTGGATGGATAGGGAGCTTGGTTAGATAGTATATACTGGTTAAGAATCCTGCCTCTGCCTCTCAGCTCTTCCTGCTCAGTAAATCAGCACCTATTCAGTAAGGAGACCTTGGGCAAGACTCCCTAATACTGCTACTCCCTACTGAGCGTGCCCTAGTGGCTGCATCTCTGGCGTCTGCCAGGAGAAAAGCGCAATATAAATGTTCTGTGCCTTTCCTATCTATTCAAGTTTGTAATATCTTATCGATACTACTGATCAGTTTCTAATCAAAGAGCGATCGCTTGCCAGAGCAGGCAGTTATTGGCCCATGCATGACTTGCTTTAGTCCCTCCCTCCCTGCAGCAGCAAACATTGTTGTGTTGAAATCGATTAGCAGAACCGGGCAATTTGGGCTTTGTGGGGTTTGTGCTGTACTGCATCATGCAGAGTACACAGCAAGGAAGTGTGCTGCATTGTCCTAACTGGGCAGACTTTGCTAACCTGCATCTCCTTATCCCTGAAGGGTACTGTAACCCCCACACTGTGTTACAGGTATGGGGGGAGGAGGGGTGCAGACATTGCGTTATTGTGTGAGGGAGAGTTGCCAAAAAGTTCCATGAGCAGCACAATCTGTACAGAGACAGTAGGTTACTAGTATGGTCTGTAATTGCATCTTCTGCTGTAAACTGACACCCTGCAGTGATTTACTGATCATAGCCAGCGCTGCAGTTCTGCAAATTCCATTACTCATAGCTTTCTGCTCCAACAATACTAAAATGTAGACTTATGGGTAAACTGCTTTGCTAGTACAGCACAATGCTTCTTTATGACAGAGGCAACTAAAAGCTAAACCTGTAACTGAACACTGCAGATTCATCTATTGAACAACTTCAGCTTATTTAAAAATAAGTCTGCGCCATGCAGAACCTGAAGCCGTCACATTTGCTGACTCTCAGAGCAATCGGCTGCATTGCAGAGCTGCTGACGCTGGGAAGACAGTCTGACAGGACAGCTACAAGCCGGCTCCCTGCAGTGTCATCACAGAGCAGCAGCTGATCAGGTGTATAAAGTGTTCAGAAAACTTCAGAAATGAGAAATATCACCTGATAAAATATCTGCGGTTTGGTTCTGCCTTTCTTCTGGTGTCTCCTGGCCACTTCCAGCCTGGATATTGCTCTGTGAATGAGCAGCACTACACTGGTGAGGTGTGTCTGTTCTCTCCCATACATACCTTGTGCTGCCAGACTTCTCCCCAGCCAGCCTCTGGTGCATGGAACAAAATTACAGCACTGTGCAGTGTAGTATATAGTCAGCTGCTACAACAGTGCTCTGCTCTTACTATATTCATGAGTTATTTAATGATTGCTTTGTCCCCAACCTACCTCTCCCCATAGGAGACAGTACATGCAGCCTCCTGCCTCTCCTCTCCCCATAGGACAGCACATACAGCCTCCTACCTCTCCTCTCCCCATAGGACAGTACATACAGCCTCCTACCTCTCCTCTCCCCATAGGACAGTACATGCAGCCTCCTGCCTCTCCTCTCCCCATAGCACAGTACATGCAGCCTCCTGCCTCTCCTCTCCCCATAGCACAGTACATGCAGCCTCCTGCCTCTCCTCTCCCCATAGCACAGTACATGCAGCCTCCTGCCTCTCCTCCCTCCATAGGGACACTACATGCAGCCTCCTGCCTCTCCTCCCTCCATAGGGACACTACATGCAGCCTCCTGCATCTCCTCTCTCGAGCCTCCTGCATCTCCTCTCTCGAGCCTACTGCATCTCCTCTCTCGAGCCTCCTGCATCTCCTCCCTCCATAGGGACACTACATGCATCCTCTTTCCTTTCTTCTCTTCATAGGGACATCCTGAGATGCAGTTTCATATTAAGTATCTTGGATTAAATTATTTGGACTTTTATTAATGTAATACAGTTTCTGCCTTTGCTATAAAATATCTTTGTGTCATTCTCCAGGGTTGCAGAGAAAGAACCAATCAACAAGATGTCACTTCATAATTTAGCCACCGTCTTTGGACCAACATTACTGAGACCCTCAGAGTCTGAGACTAAAGTGCACATGAACCTGGCATCAGATATTTGGTCACATGATGTGATGGCACAGGTAAGGGTTAAACCTCATACACTTGAATCCAACTTTCTGCTGCCAGAAAAGGCTAAAGGGTAGCATATTCAAGGAAACCTGATAGAAGGCTCAATTATTGACTTGCTTGATGCTTGTGACAGTATTATGCAGGACAACTAAGCAAAGGGCCACGTGTGTCAATAATAATGTGTTCAGCCAAGGGCCACCCATAAATGCCAGTTATAAATGGTAAAGAAATTCCTGCAATTGTAACTCTCTGCTGGTGCATGAGGAGGCTGATCCATGCTTTTCTTCCACTCTCGATGTTGTATGTTTGCACCATCAGCAGAGCCTGAACCCGGTATAATGTGAGTAATTTCTCTCTTCCCCTCAGGTCCAGGTTTTGCTCTATTATCTGCAGCATCAACCAATCAGCTTCACAGAACTGAAGAAGAACACTCTGTACTACTCTACGGACGTGTGAGTGTGCACTTTCCTGCAGCCAGGAGAAGACAAGGCAGCTTTGCTCCTCTCTATAAATTAGACATCAGACATTCTAAAGAGAGACGGACAGCTGGAAGTCACCACCCAGAGCGCTCCCTAAATTGCTCTCGTGCATTTCTTGAATCCTTTTGTACAGAAGTGGAAACAAAGAACCAGTACTGTGCTCCCTGTGTAACAAGCTGTATTTTGTATATTGGTGTCCAGGCATTATTTCATGTAGGAGCCAGAGCTGTAGATGAGATGGAGCAGAGCTTTGGAGAACGTTCTTTGTCCTTCACACTCCTTGACGTGTGAGAACTTTCACAGACTTTCTGTAATAATTCTGCTGACCTAGATGGTCTTTTATCCTGCCATATTCTTGTGCTGGAGACTGCAACCTGCACTGTATCCTTCCTCACCTTGGGGACCACAAGAGCCAAACATGGCAAGAGTCTGGCCAGGCCTCCTGGGACAGACTCATGGACACTTCTGCCATGTTTTGCCACAGGCACAAACTCACACCATGTGAGAGGACCTTCAGTCTTAATATTTTTAAATATGTTTAGTTGCCATGACATTCTTTCTTGTCCTATTGTGAATGAAAGTGCTTCTTGGTCATCTTTGATTTACTTCTTCCTGGTGGATCTGTCACTTGTGATTTTGCTGCTTTCAGAAGGTGGTACGTATCTGTGGCTCAGCTTGGGGAGATGACTGGTATCTGGCCAGCTTGGGGGAGATGGCTGGTATCTGGCCAGCTTGGGGGAAGATTACTGGTTTATGGCCAGCTTGGGGAAATGACTGGTATCTGGACACAGAAGCACTTGGAGAAATACACCTACATGGGACCATTCATCTATCTGAAGGAACCCAGTTGTCCAAGTGAAACCAAACACAGATTCATATCCCCGTGAGAAATGACGTTTAAGTCTAATGAAAGTTTAAATTATAAAGACAGATAGTCCTCACACCGTCATGTGTTGGTTGCATTTTTTTCTATGCTAAGTTATTATTATTAAGTTGTAGCTTGGAGCTCCTGTCAATGTGCTGTAGAGTGCAGCGCAGATTCTCAGAGTTTATACTGCAGTATGATGATCTGCCACTGGGAGCAGAGCCCATTGAGTGTTACACAGTCAGCCCACCTTAAACCCATATTTCCACTGTACAAATTGATGTCAGGCAGGCTGAGTGACGCACTTAAGACACGGTTTAGAATATGTAGCTGATGTAGTCGAAGAGAGATGAGCAGTGTATTGGTGATCCAACCTGCTGGGATATACACTCAAATGTGTACAGCTGTGATGGCCTATAAATCATGATGGATAGTGGGCCTGGCTACTCTGCTGCTCAGTTGCATCTCACACATTCTCATAACCACACAGTATGTCATAAGTACAAACAGGCATAAAACACTGCTGAGGCCCTGCTGTTTTCATGGAGATTAGTTGCTGGGCTCATATCTGCAGGTTCCATGTAGACAGGGTGGTGCTGGAGAGTCAGTTGGCAAGTTCTTGTTTCCACCCTGGACACTATTGTTTGCACACAGCTTTCATGGCACACGCAGCTCCTCACTCATGATTTCCATGTGGCTGTGGTCAGCAATTGTGGAGCCTTGGGGGGGGGGGGGGGGGGGGTATGGATGTACATCTCATCATTCACATGAGCAACCCCAGTCTAAAACACTGCTGAATCCATTTACCTTTTAGCACCATTGTTAGCCTAATGCTGGGAATACACGGTTCGTTTTTGCCTTCGTTTAAACCTTCGATTCGTTCGGTAAACGAATCGAGTGTTGAAAACGTATGTGAAAATAGTCATAATCTCATTATAGTTTCGATTAATAGACCCCAAAAACGAACGACTAGTGATCGAACATGTTTGATATTATCTCTCTTTATCCATCTAATCGAGCCATTGGTAGGCTTGATGGCTGTTCAGATCGATTATATATTCGTTTATGCTAGTCCGTCCCTGTAAAAAGGGATTTTCGTTTCGTTTCTTTGCAGCCTTCGATCATTGGAAAAACGAAACCATCAGAATCGGAAAAAAAAACTAAACCGTGGGTGGTGATATTAACCGTATGACTGATTATTTCGGGATCGAAAAGGACAAAAGGCACAATCGAAACGAAGGTTTAAACGAAGGCAAAAACGAACCGTGTATTCCCAGCATTAGAAATGCTTCTATCATTTGAGGTGGAGCCAGCTGTACTCCCTGAAATCCCAGCATGTGTGCCAGGCAGGTCGATGACCCACATGGACACAAGACAGTGGGAGCCTACAAGATCTTCTTGCTCATCTCTTTTCCAATGAAAACCTAAAATCACTCTTCAGTAGGAGGTTGCTGCATGGGATGATGGCAGGATCTTTTTATTAAGCAACCACTGAGCATTCAAAATAAGGGAAGAGGCCAGAATGGCTGGATCAGCTTTACAACACATTCTTGGAGTTCCTCTTGAAGATTAACTCCATAATTGCAGCTTGGGCAGAGAGGTGTTGGGCTTCCAGTCTGTGTCCTGCTCTCTGTGCTGCTCCAATACTGTACAGGCAACAGTGCACACTACATAGCTGTATGTTCAGGGTATATCACACAATATTACCCAGCCAGTAACTGTACCAAAGGGGTAAACTACTAAGTGCCACAATTATAAAAAAAAAACCTAAACTTTGCCTGTTATTTGCTGTGGTATGCTCTCTTGGGTTGTGGTGTTCTTTAATATGCCATTCACTACCTAAAACCAGCCACAAACGTAGCTCTAGTACAAATCTGACCAATGACTGGCACTTCCTGTCACACTACCGATCTGTGCAATATCTATGAATGTCACTGCAGTCTTCAGTGTCAAGCCAATTTCAAATTAAATTCAATCAAAAGCTATTGAAACCACCACTTTGATTGATTCTATTCTTTAAAATTGAATGTAGCTGAATCTGGCCCAATCTGAATATGGGCCAATCCTTACCTGTCATCATTCCTATTATTATTCCTTTTACTGCTTTAGAGTTCAGAAATCCTTTTTATTGGCTGTTTGTTTAAGCTTTCTAGACACACTCCCATGAAATGCACACAAACCTATACCAGCATGTAATAATATATATTACTGCTTACGCATAATAAGGGCCCGTCTACATCTTAGGAGTGATTTTCTCGCGATAACGTGGAAAAATCACTGGACACTGTGGCGGTTTTGGAGTGATCGCGATTAGCGTGCTATGCATGCTAATCTCGAATCGCCAGCAAACCGCTGCATGTAACATGTTTGCGGTTAACGTAAGAACACTGCCATGTGTTACATGTTGTAGCAGTTTGCCTTGAGTGGGAATCGCGCGATTCCCGCTCAAGTGAGAATGGGCCCAGGTTGGGTTCTCATAGCAGCCTGGAAATCACACTGTCACTGCTGTATCATCTAAAATATAAAGGTAACTTACCCGTCCACACAGGCAGGGATAGGATCCACTTATCTGTGGAAAGGATCAGTTTTTAAAGGCATCAGTTTTCCATCCGCGACCCTCCATTCCAATAACGTGCAGTCGATGCCACAAATCCTTCAGCCTGGAAAAATCACTGCAGACCCAAACTGGTGGTCTGTGCAGCAGAACGTGCCTAATGGAGCAATGTGAACAGATCCTATTGATTAACATAGGGATCCATTCACCTCTGTTGCTCTGTTTCATAACGGCCTGCTGAACAGACAGTTTTTTAATCCAATGTGAACTGCGCCTTACTCCCCCACCACCTTCCCAATGTAAATAGTGCATATTTGCCCATTTTATTAAATGCAATAAAAGGTTTTGTGCCCAAGTTTTCTAAAGTCACGCCTGGTGATTTGGGCACTGCCATAGGTTGCTATGCAAGTAGCGGCTACGGCGACGCCCAGTGTGGGCAGGGGGACAGCAGCGGTAATCTCCAGCCTGAACCCAGTGTGTAACTCGGACGCTGGGTGATTGCAGCCATCAGCAGAGGGTAGTGATAGTGTTGGGTGAAGGGGGGGGGGTGCTAGTGGTTAGGTGGAGGTAGAAGTGAGGTTAGTGTTAGGAATGGGCAGGGTAGATTTAGTCAGTTTATAGAGAGGGATGGTAGAACATCGGTATATTTACACACATTCTATTATCGGCATTATCTTGTGCCTTTTTTAATGGCACCTTTATTAACTGTCAGGATGCCTCTTCTTAGAGTTAATCTTTCCAAGTGCCAGTCCACCTGTATGGGTGTTGCTGGGTAGATCAGGGAGGGGGGTGAAGGAGAGTGCAGATGTCTTTACAATTATCTACATACAATCGCACAAGCAGGTAAATAATGTATCCCAGTGACATGCTAAGGAAGCAATAGCTGGGGTTAGAGACTATAATACAGAACTTTCTGAAAATCAATGCGATGAAAACTACATTTTGTAATTGGCCATTAGATCCCAGCCTGGCCACGGTGATTGCTATATAGACAAACCATTTACGGTTGTTGCACTTTGACAAAAAAAAAATGATTAGAAAGGGAAATAAATCAGGCTGCAGGCCCTCCGATAAGGCTGTATATTGTATTTTCTCAGTACAACCTCTAATAAAAGCACAATATAAAAAAAAGTATCCCTGACAACAGCTTTGACATTGACAGCTTTATAGGAGAATGGTGTTTGTCAAGCAGTAGATAAGGCACCTCTCCACCCCAGCAGGTAGCAGAAAATATGTCACTACACAGGTGCCCCTGCCAGATAACATTGTGACTTGTTCTCTTTAAAGGAAGACCATCAAGCCAGTTGGGCCCCATTTACACCTAATCAGTTGGTATGTGTTTTGTTTTTCTCCATAGCAATGCATTATGAAAAAGAAAAGCTTTCAGTTCAAACGTGTAGTGTGAACTGAGCCATAGGAAAACATGGACATTACTTTGAAAATCAGTTGTCCTTTCAGTTATAACTGAGAGCAAGTGTAAATGGGGCCTATAGTCCATGGCAGAAAGACTTCATTAGATTTGTCCAGTTTCAAGCTACCTAACAATTGCATCAACTCTGAATGATCAGCATGCCATTGACCCCCTGTACTGCTGAGAGTATCAGGGCACTGGTAGGAGCTGCTGTGTTATTTGCCCTTTACCTGGAATGTGTGAGCTGCTGTACTACATTCCTCACAGGAGGGTTTATGTATTTAGTAAGTGTTGGATTTGCCAGCAGTTCTGTTCCATGCATTGATTTGTATTTGCAATCTGGTAGAGTTACAGCTGAGCAAGTGAAGCTATCCAGAGCTGCGGTGAGCTCGGCCAGATAGTGTGAATGTGTTCCTCATCTGATTGTCCCGGCACATACTGTCCTCATCTGAGGTAAACAGCAACATGCTGGCCTCTCTATGCTGACTGACAATTGGCCACGGTTACCCCAGAGATGTCAGGCATGTGGTGATGGCTGCTTTCCTCCCATCTCCCCTCTGGTACGACATCTCTGCACGTGCCTCTTACATAATGTCCCCCGGGATCAGCAGCTCCGCTTCTAGAAGAAATAAAGTAGCTCCAGACTGAAGGGTTTATAGTCTCACATACTTATGGACTAATTCCTGCAATATCACCATGCTGTCCCTTCACAGACCTATTTCCCAGATAGAAGCTAGACTTTCCGTCCTGTCAGATCGAAATGTTTCGTTCATTTGTCCTCAAAATTCATTCACACACTTATGGTGCCCACTAATGGGTTTTGCCCAATCTTACTACTTCTATGTAATATGAGGGACTACCTAAAAAATTAATTCAAAGTATATTCACTCAGTTTACACTTCTACCACATAGATTTAAGATTGGACAAAAAATATTGCATCATTAGTGGCCACCACCATGAAAGGAATTGATTCTCATCTGATTTGATGCTAGTGATCGAATCTGCAGGGAGTCAAATGGAAAATCGCTGTTTAAAGGAGTTCTTTCACGAAAAAAGTAGGCAGTTAAAAAAAGTGACAGATGACAGGTTTTGGGCCAGTCCATCTTTTTAAGGGGGATTCTCAGGGCTTTCTTTGTTTTCAACAGCATTTCCTGAACAACAGTTTAACTGCCAAAATAGCAAGATACCAGCCGGCCTCCCTAATCACTTGCACACTATTATGTCAGTTAAATTTTGCAACTGCTGTTCAGGAAATGCTGTTGAAAACAAAGAAAGCTCTGAGAATCCCCCTTAAAAAGATGGACTGGCCCAAAACCTGTCATCTGTCACATTTTTTAACTGCCTACTTTTTTCGCGAAAGAACTCCTTTAAGTGATGTTGGGATTGATTCATCAATCGCCGGTAATACTGCAGGGCAATACTTCCGCATGCAGCACCGCGAGTTACGTCATTAGAGCGATCACTGCTGTGGTAGCAGGAGTTACTAACGATAACGCTCATTAGTAACATGTGTTACTGCCATGCTACTCTAATACCACGAATCACACTAATGGCATAACTCAGTGCTGCACACAACTATTAAGCTAAGTACTCACGGGGGGACAATTGTAGCTGTCGCTGCGCACGGGAGCGTGTGCGCGACAGTTCGGCGACAGCTCGTCGCCAAGTCCCTCTGCATCCACACGGCAGCAGAGGGATTAGCGATGCGGCGGAAGCTGTTGCCGAGGTTCCTCCCCCCCGCAGGAAGCTCCGTGTGCCGTGTGTGGGTAGCTGTCGCTAGCCCGCCTACACATGCGGGACTAGCGACAGTTCCGGCGAGGTTGCGGCGACGGCTGTAGCCGGCGATTAAACATGTCAATCGCCTGGCGACAGCTCCGACGGGCGACGGTTCGGGGCGCGCGCGTCATACACACGGGCGAACCGTCGCCGCAACACGCGCGTGCCACGTGGTTGCGGCGACGGCCGTACCCCGTGTGTATGAGCCTTTACTGTCCTCACTAATCATAATCATCAGGATTATAAACTGGTGCAACAAAAGATATCTTTCCTGTCTGGAACCATTTTAATCAAGTACTATGCCCTGAATCCATTTCTGTGTTGGCACCTTAGAATTTAGTCATTCAGGTTAAATCATACATTAAATTCAAAACAACAGTGTGGACTTGTGATATTTGCTATACAGGAATTTAATAATAATTAAAGTTTAGTAGCGGTTCATCTTCTCACACTTGCAGTAATACTCATCACCTAAAAAGTCTATAGTGTACAGTGGAACCGGTTTGTGAGCATAATTTGTAAACCTGCTTGTAATCCAAAGCACTCTTATATCAAAGCAAATTTCCCTATAAGGATTCATGGAAACTCAGATGATGAGGGGTTTGGGGTATGCAGTATGCATTTATCAAATTAGGAAGGTTGTTGTACACCTAACACCTCACAGCTGTTTCTAGAGCATCCCTGGCTGGAAATTAGTGAATCTTATTAAGCAATGGTGATGTATTTGTTGTCACTCAAATTTGGCACAAATTGTACCATTGCTGAAATACTTAAGATCACCAGCCAGCAACCACTATTTCTTGCCAGCTGAAAAGCAGCACATTTGATTGAAAACAACTGCACATGACAGGGCGCCATCTCCACACACTGCAACTAAACATATACAAATAACCACACCATTATTGCTCTCTGTACTACACAGGAACCATGTACTCTACCTCTGTCCTCAATCTCCATGGTCTGTCAGCCATGGCACTTAGGGGGTTGTCACAATGCTTGCTGCCATTGCGCTCAGAGTGTGAACTAGCTCATAGGCCCTGAACAAGCATGCAGATCAGGTGCTCTGACTGATGTGTGACCGGATTAGCCACATGGTTGCTTCAGGTGTGCGATGCAGACCCTACTGCAGCCAAAGAGACCAGCAGGACTGTCTGGCAAGTGGTTTTGTTTAGGACCGCAGTGTTAAACCCCCCAGTGACCATGCTATTTTTTTTTTCCAAAATAGGTCACTGCTGCTTTAAGGGCTCGCTGCAGGGCTGTACAACACCCCCCCCCCCCCCTTTTTCTGCCCACCAACAGAGATTTCTGTTAGTGAGCTGTGATCGCTCCCCATAGGTTTGTTTTTTAGGCTGCTTTCACAGTGGGACGTTAAATTCCCACGTTACAGCAGCCTGTAACGCAGCCCAACTCACAGCAATGATAAATCAATGGGCTGTTCACAGTGCCCACGTTGCATAGGAGTATAACGCAGCACGTTAAATGAAAGTGCAGCATGCATGCGCCGTTTTCGTTCGATCGGTATGCGTCAAAAAGTACGTATCAAGAGACGCGAGACACATAACGCAGTTCAATGTAACGTCCAACTTCAAAGCTAGCATGCGTTGCGTTAGGGGCACGTTATGCGACCATAACATCGCATCAAACGCAACGTCCAAGTGTGAAAGAGCCCTTAAAAAAAGTTGGGGTTTTTTGCGAAAAAAAACTCTTTATTTCCTTACCCTCCCTCCCCGCCAGCCAATCACAGTGACCAGCTCTCATAGACATCAGCCTTTTAGAGCCAATCACTCTCTGTGCCTCCAGAGGGTACAGCCGTGTCACACAGATGTCCTCAGTACAGCGCTGCCATAGATCGCAGTGCTGTACGGTGTAAATAGATGGCGGTTTCTCCGTCTAACAGTCCCTAAGCTGGGAGACTGATGTCAGAGCTTCACGCAGGGGCAAAATACGCCCCCAGGACTGCGTTAGGTGGTCCTGGGGCTGCCACTCCGCTCATGCATTGGTGTGAGGTGGATGTTAAGTAGTTAAAAGGAAATAAATAGGGCAGCAACCATATCGCTCTCACTTCAGGTGTACTTTAAATGCTGGAACACGCTCTAAACTGCGTCTCCAACAATTACACCCTATTTAGTCCCATAGAACATTGGTACAATGGCTGTAATGTAATGACTGAAAACGATACAATCCAGCCAGCACCTTTCACCACAGCCTTCCCATACTCACAGTGGGGTAATGTCATAAATGGTGATATCTTGGAAAGTACTCAGAGTTCTTTAGTGCATAATGTCAGAATCAGAATCAGAATCATTTTATTTCGCCAAGCATGACTGGTCATGCCCGGAATTGGGTTTGGCACAATACATAGCTTCTAAGAGGTACATAGACAAGAGGCAGTGAAAGCGTCACAATACAATAGGGACATGACAGTAGAGACATCTCAAAGAAAACATATCAAACTCAAAAAAGGAAAAAGACTGTGCACTGTCTGCGCTCAGCGACCGTGTGCATATTGCCGGCCGCTACTTTGCAGGTGGTAGGCCATTGGTAGAGGGTGGGAGAATGTTAAGGGAGTTCAGGAGGCTGACGGCCGAGGGGAAGAAAGAGTTCTTGTGCCTGGAGGTCTTAGTGTGGATGGCCCGAAGTCTCCGGCCCAGTGGAAGTTGGGTGAAGAAGTCGTGCCCTGGGTGTGAGGGGTCACTTGCAATCTTCAGTGCCCTGGCACGCAGTCTTGTGCTGTGCAAAATGTCAAGTGGGGGCAGAGGTCTCCCGGTGATCCTCTCCGCCGAAGTGATGATCCTCTGTAGTTTGTGTCTGTCACTGGCAGTGGCTCCCGCATACCAGACCAAGATGGAGGAGCAGAGGATCGATTCAATGGTGGCGGAATAGAAACATGTTAGGATCTCCTTCGCCATGCCGAACTTCCGCAATTGGCGGAGGAAGAACAATCTCTGCTGGGCTTTCCGCTGGGTTGCCATGATATTGGCCTTCCAACTGAGATTGCTAGAGATGGTAGTGCCCAGAGGCGGGCACAGGGCACTCTGGCCACCTCGGCACCGTCAATGTAGATGGGAGGCGGGGTGGGAGCAGACTTCCTAAAGTCAATTACTAGCTCAACAGTTTTGGCTGTGTTGAGCACCAGACTGTTCTCAGTGCACCACCGGCATATTCTCTCCACCTGCTGCTGATACTCCTGAATGTTGTCCTTGGTGACGAGACCAACAATGGTGGTGTCATCAGCAAATTTTATGACTTTGACAGAGGCCGCTGTGGATCTACAATTATTTGTGTAGAGGGAGAACAACATTAGGGACAGGACACAGCCCTGGGGTGCCCCTGTGTTGGTTGTTGCTTCTCTCGAGTAGATGTCCCCCAGCCTGACAACTTGGGATCTCTTAGAGAGGAAGTCCGTGATCCATAAGCGCAGGGTGGGGTGGACCCCTAGTGTAGCCAGGACATCCTGAAGGATGCGTGGACATATCGTGTTGAATGCCGAACTGAAGTCTAATAGCAGTACTCTGGCGTACGCATCTGGTCTGTCGAGATGGTTAAGGATGTATTCTAGACAAATGTTTAGGGCATCATCGGTAGACCTGTTTGCCCTGTAAGCAAACTGGTGTGGGTCCAGTAGGGGCAAGGTGGATAGCTTGAGGGAGGATAAGACCACTCTCTCCAGTGACTTCATGATGACAGACGTCAGGGCCACTGGCCTGAAGTTATTGAGCTCGGAGATGCCATGTTTCTTAGGTACAGGTATGATGGTGGACCTCTTGAAGCACGCAGGGACTCTGCCCTCTGTCAGTGACTTATTGAAGATTGCAGTGAGGATGGGAGCAAGTTGCCACGAACAGGTCTTGAGGCAGGCTGGGGACACGCCGTCAGGGCCTGAGGATTTCCTGGCGTTTAGCTTGGACAGGAGGCGCTGAACGTCTGCCTCTCCCACCACCAGAGAGAGTGAGTCCTCAGTTGGCTCGCTATACGCGTGGAGTGGGGAGAGAGTAGGAGGTGGTAGGTGCCCCCCAGGCTCAGCCTGACTCTCGAACCTGCAGTAGAACTTGCTTAGTTCATCAGCCAGCCCAGCGCTGGGAGATGCGTGCTGCGGTGGAGGCTTGTAGTTTGTGGCAGCCTTGAGCCCTTGCCAAACAGCTCGTGAGTCATTCGAGCGCAGGTTCTGCTTCAACTTCTCAGCGAACTCCTTTTTTGCGGTTCTCAGCTCTCTTTTCAGAGAGTTCCTCGCCTTCCTGAAGTCCTCCCGATTGCCCGCCTTGTGTGCCGCCTCCTTTTGTTTCCGCAGTAGCCGAAGCTTGTTGGAGAACCAAGGTTTGTTATTTGGGTAGACCTTGAAGGATTTGGTTGGGACGCAGGAGGCCTCACAGAAGCTGATATATGAGGTGACATTGTCTGCCCACTCATCCAGGTCTGGGGCTGCCAGGGACTTCCAGTCCGTACTGTCAAAGCAGGCTTGAAGGTGGAGCTTAGCCTCGCTTGACCATACCTTCGAGGACTTCACAGCCGGTTTTGCGGATTCCAGGAGTCTCCTGTAGGTAGGGATGAGATGGACAATGCAATGGTCAGAGGAGCCAAGCGCTGCCCCAGAGGTAGCCTTGTAGGCACCCTTCAGAGGTGTGTAGCAATGATCGAGTGTGTTCAGGCCTCTGGTAGGACAGGCAACATGCTGATGGTAGCGTGGCAGCTCATGACGGAGATTTGCCCTGTTGAAGTCTCCCATGACGATGAACAGAGAGTCTGGGAGGGATGTTTCCCACCGCGAGATGGTATCACTAAGGGTACTCAGGGCGGATTTGACGTCAGCGTCAGGGGGTATGTATACTCCGACAAGGACATAGGAGGAGAACTCCCGAGGTGAGTATGCCGGCCTGCAATTTACGAGTAGAAGTTCTAGGTCCGAGGAGCACCTCTTGTCGAGTACTGGTGGGGTGGGGCACCATGAGGAGCTGACGTAGAAGCAGATGCCACCACCTCTTTTCTTCCCAGAGAGGGCAGGGTCACGGTCTCCTCGTATGAGGCCGAAACCTGGAAGGAGTAGAGCGTTCTCCGGGATGTTCTCATGTAGCCAGGTCTCCGTGAAGCAGAGTACTGGGGTGTTCATCCCCAGCTCCCACCTGCCGCAGAGGAGACGTAGTTCATCCAGTTTGTTTGGGAGAGAGCGGACATTTGCCAGGAGTACCGAGGGGATGGCTGACCTCAGGCCAATGTGGAGCTGGTAATCACATCAGCAGTTTCCAGGTGCAGCAATGGAGAGAATGGTTAATCGTTCAGCTCCTGTGAAATAGGAGAGATGTAACCAGAAGACACGGCTCATGAAATGGGAAGCAGCATTCCTCCCCTGTCCACCTTCACAGTGATGGATTGTATATACTCTTCCACCCCAGCTCACATTAGCCTGCTGACATTATATGCAAGAGATGTAGGCTGCTACTGGAAGGAAGCCTCTGACCTGTGACTCAACACATGGGCTCCTAATTATCCCAAACCCTTCAGGAGAGCTTCACTATTTGTACTGGCAGCTGAATTTCATGTAGAGAAGTGTATGGACTGTATGGGTAGTAGCCATATCCTAACCAGACCTGACCATCTGCTGTAATCACCAAACATCTGCACCACAAATACATTTCTTCACTGCCAATGGGTACCCAATAATACAGTGTAAATACACTTCACGACCAACATACCTTCCAGAACAATCACATAAATTACAAACGCATAGTAAAGTAGCTTACTTGTTGCTGTCTTGAGATGTTTCACACAATCTATGCAGTGAAATGTGGGATTCTAAAAAATGGACTTGGACAACAGAAATGACCATGTTGCTGATTAATTTCAGTATGAGGCCTGGGACCCCCTAGCCATGCTTTTCTTAGAGCCTTTTTCCACTTGCTAAACGCTAGTGATTGCGATTCGGCTAGTTGCTAATTTTGTCAGCGATTGCAATTTTGCTATGCAATGCACTGCATAGCTAAATTGCGGTAAAAATCGATCCGAGCCGCGATCGCACTTTAGCAAAAATGTAATCGCGGTAGTGGAAATTACCTACCACGATTCCTATGTTATTTAGCAAACCCTAGTGATTTAAAAATCGCTAGCGATTTGCAATTTTGTGATTCAGCATCGCAATCGCTGCAAGTGGAAAAGGGCCCTTAGGATTCGAAAACC
The DNA here is from genome assembly GCF_040937935.1 of Hyperolius riggenbachi. Classification (NCBI taxonomy): domain Eukaryota; kingdom Metazoa; phylum Chordata; class Amphibia; order Anura; family Hyperoliidae; genus Hyperolius; species Hyperolius riggenbachi. The sequence continues at coordinate 482,629,447 of NC_090647.1, read as the reverse complement.
TCTTTGGGGGCCCATTCACACTAGAAGTGCTTTTCTGAGCGTTTTGCAATTGATTTGCGTTTTTAAAATCACTCCCATTAACTTTCATTAAAATCACGGTAAAAATTGCAGAAAAATTGCCACGATTTGTGTACGCGATCACAAAATTGTCACGATTTTTATGAACGTGAATGGGAGCAATTTTAAAAACTGCTACTCAATTGCAAAAAACGCTCAGAAAAGTGCTTCCAGTGTGAATGGGCCCTGAGGGCTTTAAGTGCCAGTGATTTTCAAAATTGCCCTAAAAGCGCTTGTGCAATGATTCCCGAGTGTTCACATCTGAGCGGTTTGTTTCCGATCTGCTGAGCAAGGCGTTTCCCTGAGCGTTTTTGCTCAATGGAGGGTATAGGGAAATTGCAAAGTGCTTGAAAAAGCGCTTGTTATAGCGATTTCCGCAGCGCTTTCGCTTGTTATAGCGATTTCCGCAGCGCTTTTAAGAATACATTGCATTTATTCTTTTACGGGTCAAACAGTTCACGTCCTGACTTGCATCAGGAAGGGAAAAACAAATCGCTCTGCAAAAGCGGGGGGGGGGGAAACACTCAAAAAATCAAAACTCGCTGCTGTCAGCAATTTCTAATTCAGCCATTAACAAGCCCTTAAAGGGGAACTTCAGCCTAAACAAACATACTGTCATTAAGTTACATTAGTTATGTTAATTAGAATAGATAGGTAATATAATTTTTTACCCACCCTGTTTTAAAATAACAGGCAAATGTTTGTGATTCATGGGGGCAGCCATCTTTTGGTTGAAAGGAGGTGACAAGGAGCAGGAGACACAGTTCCAACTGTCCTGTGTCCTGATTACCCCTCTCAGCTGCACACGCTAGGCTTCAAATGTCAAATTCAAAATGTAAAAAAAACAAATTTGCACCAAAACAGCAGAACGAGAGCAACTTCAGAAATCCCATCATGCTTTGCACAGCATCAGGGGAAAAAAGCCAGGGCAGTTTTCCTCTGTGCAGCTAAAAATGAGGCTTGGATAAGAGAAACAAAGTTCTGATGCTGTGATACTGTTAAAGAAACACCAGGCCTTTTCAGTGCTGCGGAGTCAATTTTTAGTCCGGATGTTCACTTTAAAAACGTCCCCTTAGCATTACATTACAGTCCTCTAGTAGGATCACACACATACCGGTAGCATTACATTAACAAGAACTTTTCAAATCACAAGTGCTTAGACAAATCTCTGCTAGTGGTACCTAGGGAGGGTTCACACTTAGTCTGCAGAAAACATATTCTAGGGTTGAGTGGAAAAGCCTCCCAGGAAGCTGATCTTCATTGAGCCAGGAAGTGAAAGCTGTGCCAGCAAGGACATGAGCAGCCAATCATGGCTTATTGGTTGCTTGGTGGCTTTCCTTTGCTAGCACAGCTTCCATTTCCTGTATCAGTGGAGATCTGCATGTTAGGAGAGATTTCTTCTCATCGTTACGGACCATAAACCAAATAGGAGGATGATGATCATTGCTTGGTCAGTGGTGAAACACTTTCAATAAAACAAAGAAAAACCCGTCAGTTATTTTCAGTCTGGTGATTAGCAACTGAGTTTTACATTCCCATCTGACAGCTTATTTTAGGAATACTGTGGAATGGTTGCAAAGATTAATATTTCAGCATATAAACATCAATTTATAGCAATGAACACAGACTTTTTTTTCCCTTCCCCTCTCAGAAAATCTGGAGTTTCACTTAGCGGTAAACTTAGCATTTCTTGTGCAGAGAAGAAATCTCAGCTATCCATGAACAGGATACATGGTGGTCAGCCTGGCTAGCGTCCCACTGACCACACAGCTCATGCAGAATATATTATTTCTTGCATGGGCTGCCTAACACAGATCTCTGCACTACCGCTGCTTCCATGAAACCTTCTGGGTAAGAAACACTCAGAAACCCTTCCATAAGTAACTAGAAGAAGGGCGTTACAGAGAGGACTACTGCACAGCAGCCCCCACATTGTCCTCAGCTTTATGGCAGCAGCCATCAATCTGTCCCTTTGTAAAGGGGTGTGGCATATTTGAGGGGTGAAGTATAAAGCCTAGTACACACTAGCAATTTTGATTGGCCAATCATTGGTCAATTTTACCACCTCCATGTAGTATGACCATTTACCTATATAATCTGCATAGAATTGAAAATCTGTTTGGCCCTCATACTACATGGAGGTGGTAAAATTGACCAATCATTGGCCAATCAAAATTGCTAGTGTGTACTAGCCTTAAGGGTCTGAGATTTTTGTACCAACAATCTGGCATGGACAATAAGGGTTCCTTGCTTGCAGCCATACTGTCATGTTAGAAATTCAGCAGGCAAGATGTATTCGTTTTTATTTCAGTATGGCGGCTGGTTGCCATGTCTTAAGCCTTGTACACACTTATGAGGCATGTTACCCATTGGGGATAGGTACCAGATCCCGTGGGCAACATGGCAGGGCTGACAGACCATTCAATAGCCCACAGGCTGACTACATGTTCTGTTCCTTTGCCAGGGCAGAGCGGGCGTGACATCATGCAGTGGGTGGGGTAAATTGAGAGAACAATGCTCTTAGCCTTCAGTTAGCACAGTGATCTGCAAACTTGGCTCTCCAGCTGTTAAGGAACAAGTCCCACAATACATTTGCCTTTATGAATCATGCCTGTGGCTGTCAGACTCCTGCAAAGCATTTTGGGACTTGTAGTTCCTTAACAGCCAGAGAGCCAAGTTTGCAGATCACTGAGATAGCAGAAGTGTTCTGCCAGGCAGAGTGCTTGCTAAGAGAGGCTGGCGCTGCTGTACACACACTAGTTTGTTGGGAGGGGCAGTCGTTAATTCTCCACATTGAGTTTCATCTAGCGTGGGTATGGAGGCTTCACACACAGAATGATGAGGGCTACTGCCTGTCGAGACTATTTATAAACACTCTCTGTACATTACACACTTTACACAGCAGCAATGTGCTGCCTGGATTTGTCTTTACTTTACCAGGATCAAGCCTGATGCGCTTATTTAAGGATTTCATTGATGTTTTATTTGCTTTTAGGCCATTGTAATATTTATAAAGCCCAAACAATGGAAAGAGTCTCGAGAAGAAAAGATGTTATGTATATTTTTATTTTGTGTCAGTACTGTTGCAATGTATGTATATTACTATGAGGTTAGAAATGAAGCAACAATAGCAAGGATAACATTAGTAAATAAAACATTTTCAATATTACTGTGTTGTAAGTTTCATATTGGTAGTAAAACTTCTCCGCTCTGAGACACTTGACTTTACTCTGGGAGCTACTTCCATCTAGCCAGATAAGATTACAAGTGCCTGGAAAAGCCTTGGCGCACTCAGGGGTGGAGTTTGTATGACACTGCCTGTACCACACGCATCAGGCAGCAACTTCCAAGGGGCGGCATCCCACACAGTTCGACCATAATAAACACCATCATTATAGGTAGGTAGGTTTTCAGGCATAGGTGCCCCCATTATAAGTTAGGCAGGTATATACACTCACCTAAAGGATTATTAGGAACATCTGTTCAATTTCTCATTAATGTAGTTATCTAATCAACCAATCACATGGCAGTTGCTTCAATGCATTTAGGGGTGTGGTCCTGGTCAACACAGTGGCTGGATGGTGTAATGGTTAAGGGCTCTGCCTCTGACACAGGAGACCTGGGTTTGAATCTCGGCTCTGCCTGTTCAGTAAGCCAGCACCTATTCAGTAGGAGACCTTAGTCAAGTCTCCCTAACACTGCAACTGCCTATAGAGCGCGTCCTAGTGGCTGCAGCTCTGGCGCTTTGAGTCCGCCAGGAGAAAAGCGCGATATAAATGTTATTGGTCTTGTCTTATTTGTCTTGTCTTGTCACAATCTCCTGAACTCCAAACAATGTCAGAAAGGGGAAAGAAAGGTGATTTAAAGAAAACCTGAACTGAAAATTAAAAGTCAAAATAACCATACACAAGTCATACTTACCTTCTGCGTAATCTACTCATCAATCTCTTTCTCCTCTCCTGTGTCCTGTTTGTCCACTGTGATCAATGGAATTCTCCGTCCGCCATTTTGAAAATGGCCATTACCCCATAACAGCTTCCTGGTCAGCACACAGTTAAGGTGCCCATACACTCGTCAGATTGGCAGCAGATAGATAAGAAATGCATCTGATGATCTATCTGATGCGTTTTTAGAACATTTTTTACCAGGATAGAATTCCAATAGATTTCAGTTTGAAATCTATTGAAATTCGATCTGATGGCATTTTTTTGCCATCAGATTTCCATTAGGGCCAATGCAAACTGATAAGCAATCTCATCAGATCGACCTAAATTTTCCACCCTGCAAGTTCGATGGAAATCCATCGAAATCGATCGAAATCGGCCATCGATCGGTCGATTGGCCAACCGATTTGCAATCGATCGATCGATCGATCGATCGGGATCGATCGGTCGGCAGGAAAATCGGCTGAGTGTATGGGCTGCTTAAAACTGTAATATTGCCCTCTTGAGCCATAGGGAAACTTGGACACATCAGTTTTCCTCTCAGCTGTAACTGACAGCAACTGATATATTTCAGTTCTGACAAAATGTTGTCAGAACTGAAAGGGATCGGTCAGAAGAAAATGGTGAGCTTCTGAGGGGAACTGATGGTAAGGTAACTATGTAATGTTCATTTGAAGTTACCTCGTGTTTATTTTAACTTCTCGACCGCCTAATGCACAAAGGCGGCCGGGAAGCGGACCCCACAAGGACCAGCTCATGCCCAAAGGTGGCAGTCCTTGTAGGGGCATGGGCGGAGCGTTTGCATCATCCGTGACGCGATCCTCCGCCCCAGGAATCGATAGCCCGGCACTTTGTCTCCGCTCGCCGGCCACTTAGCAGCGCCGGCGAGCGGAGGAATCCGCATAAACAGCCAATCACAGAGTATAAGGCACTTTGTTAGGTAAACAAAGTGCCTTGTACGTGCTTCCTCCTCGCCTCGTGGTCTCATTGTTGCAGAGACCACCAGCGAGGAGGAACCACTTGTAAGTAATTCAGCACACAGTCGTTTTTTGCCCACAGCCCCCCTGATCTCCCACCCCAGGCTTCATACCCCCCCTGATCACCCCAGCAGACCCCTGCCCAGCACCCTTGCACCCCTATAACCCCCCCCCCCACCTGCCACTAACTAGCGACACTGTCCCTTAGTTTAGGTCCCCAACTGCCTCCTAGTCACCCCTGATTCCCCCCCCCCTACCTTTAGATCACCCCCAGACCCCATCCCAGACTACCCCCCTGTATACTGTATACATCTGTATACAGCTACCTTACCCCCTGATCCCCCTCAGATCACCTGTCTATCACCCCTCAGCACCCCCACCCATCAGAGCAGACCCTAACTGCCCCGCGGGGGTAACCGATCACCTGCCCGGGCCCTCGATTGCCCTCATACCCCCCTCCTGATTACATCCCCTGCTCTTTGTTTACATCTGTCCTCCCCAGCAATCACTAACTGATCTTTGATCAGTAACCCCCTGTGTCTGCCTCTTATCAGATCAGGACTCAGTCTGCCCCGTGCGGGCTCCTGATCAACCCCCCACCCCCTCAAATCGCCCTCAGACCCCCCCCTAATCACCGTCCGAGAGCATTGTATTTGACTGAGCTGTGATTGTATTCGATTGTGCTGCGATTGTATTCGATTGTGCTGCGATTGTATTTGATTGTCCCGTGATCTGCTTCGATTGTCCCGTGATTGTTTGATTGCCTCTGAGACCCCGCTTCCCACCACACCCAACCCCACCCTCCCCCCAACCACCTCCAACCACCACCTTCTGAGTGCATCAGATTTGCTTGTGCTGCGATTGTATTCGATTGTGCTGTAATTGTATTTGATTGTCCCGTGATCGGCTTCGATTGTCCCGTGATTGTTTGATTGCCTGAGACCCCACTTCCCGCCACACCCAACCCCACCGTCCTCCCATCACCTTCCGAGTGCATCAGATTTGCTTGTGCTGTGATTGGATTTGATTGTGCTGTAATTGTATTTGATTGTCCCGTGATCGGCTTCGATTGCCCCGTGATTGTTTGATTGCCTGAGACCCCATTTCCCGCCACACCCAACCCCACCCTCCCCCCCACCACACCCAACCCCACCCTCCCCCCCACCACCTCCAACCACCACCTTCCGAGTGCATCAGATTTGCTTCTGCTGTGATTGGAGTCGATTGTGCTGTAATTGTATTTGATTGTCCCGTGATTGTTTGATTGCGTCTGAGACCCCACTTCCCACCAACCCCAATACCTCTCAAATACTCCCTTTTTGCTAGGTAGGTGCTCTTTTTTTCTGGGTAGTCTCGGAGGAAAACCCCATAAATTTAGCAGTCCACAATGGCAAGAAGGGGGATTTCCGATGAGGAGGTATACAGGTATATGGACCACTCGGATGAGTTCTTTTGGGAAGAATCATCCGTCGAATCATATGGGTCCGAATTTGAACCTGTGGAAAGCAGTGGTTCCCTGACCGAAAGTGATGACGAGGCTTTGATCCCGGCTAGAGCCAGGCGTACCAGACCCCATGTCGTTAGACCGCAGGTGGCGCAGGATCCGCCTCAAGGGCAGCAGGGTGGTGCTAGCGCTGATGATAGTTTTCTTGGTGATGCAGGCACCAGCAGTGCAGCATCTCCTGGACTTGGTACCAGTACTTCTGTAGACCCTGGTGAAGTGGTGAGCGCCAGTATGGAAGTTGAAACTGGTACGGTGGCAAGTGCAGTAGTACCCCCGTCGCAGCCACCAAGAAGAAGACGGGCCCGTAGTACCCATAGACTCCCAGAGGTGCTGGCACGTCCAGATTGGCAATCCCCTGATTCCGCCGCACCCGTAGTGCCCCCTTTCACCGCCCAGTCTGGAGTCCAGGTGGCGACAGCTCATCTAGGAACGGCCCTAGACTTTTTGCAGCTGTTCATCACCCAGGTTCTCTTAGACTTAATTGTGGTTGAGACCAACCGTAAAGCCACACAATTCATCACCGAGCACCCGGAGAGCATCTATGCCCAGCCTTTCCGGTGGAAACCAGTCCAAGTTTCCGACATTAAAAATTTTTTGGCCCTTATCCTTCACTTGGGACTAATGAAACAGAATGTATTGCGGTCGTATTGGTCTACTAACCCAGTACATCATGTTCCCTTGTACCCTGCTGCCATGTCCAGGACACGATTTGAGTCCATCCTGCGCTTCCTGCACTTTAACGACGATGAAACCTGTCATGAAAAGGGCCACCCTGCTTATGACCGGCTCCACAAAATTCGGCCCCTCATAGACCACCTGTCATCAACATTTGCAGATGCTTATATCCCTGAACAGAACATCTGCGTAGACGAGTCCCTCTTACGCTTTACCGGGCGCCTTGGCATCAAATAGTACATCCCAAGCAAGCGCGCCCGGTATGGGGTGAAACTGTATAAGCTCTGTGAAAGGGCCACAGGCTATACATGTCGTTTTAGGGTCTATGAGGGAAAAGACTCAAAATTGGAGCCGGCCGGATGCCCTGACTACCTGGGGAGCAGTGGAAAGGTTGTGTGGGACTTGGTGTCACCCTTGTTCCAGAAGGGGTACCATCTTTTTGTGGACAATTATGACACAAGTGTGGCCCTCTTTCAGCACTTAAAGTTAGAAGGAATCCGATGCTGTGGCACTGCGCGGCCTAGTCGCCAGGACTTCCCCTAACGGCTCGTTACCACCAGACTTGAACGGGGGCAGAGGGCCGCCTTGCGTACTGACGACCTGCTCGCGGTGAAATGGAGGGACAAGAGGGACGTTTACTTTCTGTCCACCATTCACACAGACACGACAGTCCAAATTCAACGGGCAACTGCGGTCATTGAAAAGCCCCTTGTCGTCCACGAATATAATGTCAACATGGGAGGGGTGGACTTCAATGACCAGAGGTTAGCGCCCTATTTAGTTTCCCGGAAAACAAGACGCTGGTATAAGAAAGTGTCTTTTTATCTTATTCAATTGGCAGTTTACAACAGCTTTGCTCTCTACAGTAAGGCTGGGAGAACTGGATCTTTCCTTCAATTTCAGGAACAGATCATTCTGGACATCCTGTATCCAGGATGGGTGGGAGAAATACCTCTGTAAATGACAATCTTTTGATTTTTTTTTATACACAATTGTCCATTTACAGAGATATTTCTCCCACCCAGCATGGGTATGTGTAAAAATACACCCCAAAACACATTATACTACTTCTACCGAGTGCGGCGATACCACATGTGGGGCACTTTTTTTCACCCTATCTGCGCTAAGGTGCCCAAAGTCCAATGAGTACCTTTAGGATTTCACAGGTCATTTTGAGAAATTTTGTTTCAAGACTACTCCTCACGGTTTAGGGCCCCTAAAATGCCAGAGCAGTGTAGGAACCCCACTAATGACCCCATTTTAGAAAGAAGACACCCCAAGGTATTCCGTTAGTAGTACGGTGAGTTCATAGAAGATTTTATTTTTTGTCACAAGTTAGCGGAAATTGATTTTTATTGGTTTTTTTCACAAAGTGTCATTTTCCGCTAACGTGACAAAAAATAAAATCTTCTATGAACTCACCATACTCCTAACGGAATACCTTGGGGTGTCTTCTTTCTAAAATGGGGTCATTTGTGGGGTTCCTAGACTGTCCTGGCATTTTAGGGGCCCTAAACTGTGAGGAGTAGTCTTGAAACCAAATTTCTCAAAATGACCTGTGAAATCCTAAAGGTACTCATTGGACTTTGGGCCCCTTAGCGCAGTTAGGGTGCAAAAAAGTGCCACACGTGGTATAGCCGTACTCAGGAGAAGTAGTATAATGTGTTTTGGGGTGTATTTTTACACATACCCATGCTGAGTGGGAGAAAGATCTCTGTAAATGGACAATTGTGTGTAAAAAAAAAAATACAAAATTGTCATTTACAGAGATATTTCTCCCACCCAGCATGGGTATGTGTAAAAATACACCCCAAAACACATTATACTACTTCTCCTGAGTACGGCAATACCACATGTGTGGCACTTTTTTGCAGCCTAACTGCGCTAAGGGGTCCAAAGTCCAATGAGCACCTTTAGGCTTTACAGGGGTGCTTACAATTTAGCACCCCACAAAATGTCAGGACAGTAAACACACCCCACAAATGACCCCATTTTGGAAAGTAGACACTTCAAGGTATTCAGAGAGGGGCATGGTGAGTCCGTGGCAGATTTCATTTTTTTTTGTCGCAAGTTAGAAGAAATGGAAACTTTTTTTTTTTTGTCACAAAGTGTCATTTTCCGCTTACTTGTTACAAAAAATAATATCTTCTATGAACTCACCATGCCTCTCAGTGAATACTTTGGGATGTCTTCTTTCCAAAATGGGGTCATTTGGGGGGTATTTATACTATCCTGGAATTCTAGCTCCTCATGAAACATGACAGGGGGTCAGAAAAGTCATAGGTGCTTGAAAATGGGAAAATTCACTTTTTGCACCATAGTTTGTAAACGCTATAACTTTTACCCAAACCAATAAATATACACTGCATGGGTTTTTTTTTTTTTATCAAAAACATGTTTGTCCACATTTTTCGCGCTGCATGTATACAGAAATTGTACTTTATTTGAAAAATGTCAGCACAGAAAGTAAAAAAAAAATCTTTTTTTGCCAAAATTCATGTCTTTTTTGATGAATATAATAAAAAGTAAAAATCGCAGCAGCAATCAAATAGCACCAAAAGAAAGCTTTATTAGTGACAAGAAAAGGAGCCAAAATTCATTTAGGTGGTAGGTTGTATGAGCGAGCAATAAACCGTGAAAGCTGCAGTGGTCTGAATGGAAAAAAAGTGCCTGGTCCTTAAGGGGGTTAAAGCCCACGGTCCTCAAGTGGTTAAATAATTTTACTCAGTACAGGTTCCCATTAAGCAATTTTGAGTGTGGCATGGTTGTTGGTGCCAGATGGGCTGGTCTGAGTATTTCACAACTGCTCAGTTACTGGAATTTTCACGCACAACCATTTCTAGGGTTTACAAAGAATGGTGTGAAAAGGAAAAAACATCTAGTATGCGGCAGTCTTGTGGTCGAAAAATGCCTTGTTGATGCTAGAGGTCAGAGGAGAATGGGCCGATTGATTCAAGCTGACAGAAGAGCAACGTTGACTGAAATAACCACTCGTTACAACCGAGGTATGCAGCAAAGCATTTGTGAAGTCACAACACACACAACCTTGAGGTGGATGGGCTACTACAGCCTGAGACCCCCACCGGGTACCACTCATCTCCACTACAAATAGGAAAAATAGGCTACAATTTGCACGAGCTCACCAAAATTGTACAGTTGAAAACTGGAAAAATGTTGCCTGGTCTGATAATTCTCGACAGAGTCAGAATTTGGAGTAAACAGAATGTGAACATAGATCCATCATGCCTTGTTACCATTATGCAGGCTGGTGGTGGTGTAATGGCGTGGGGGATGTTTTCTTGGCACACTTTCAGCCCCTTAGTGCCAGTTGGGCATCATTTAAATGCCATGGGCTACCTGAGCATTGTTTCTGACCCCATCCTCTGATGGCTACTTCCAGCAGGATAATGCACCATGTCATAAAGCTCAAATCATTTCAAATTGGTTGCTTGAACATGACAATGAGTTCACTGTACTAAAATGCCCCCACAGTTACCAAATCTCAACCCAATAGAGCATCTTTGGAATGTGATGAAATGGGAGCTTCGTGCCCTGGATGTGCTTCCCCCAAATCTCCATCAACTGCAAGATGCTATCCTATCAATATGGGCCAACATTTCTAAAGAATGCTTTCAGCACCTTGTTGAATCAATGCCACGTAGAATTAAGGCAGTTCTAAAGGCGAAAGGCGATCAAACACCATATTAGTATGGTGTTCCTAATAATCCTATAGGTGAGTGTAATTACCCCCAATATAGAAAGCCAGGTATAGGTGCCCCTAGTATAGGTAGCCAGCCTGTCCCCACCTCCCTCCACCAGCTGCTGCTGCTTGTATACCTGCTCAAGTCCAGTGGCCCCCCTCCTCCACCACAGAGACCCCAGATCCCCCTCGCTGCATGCTTGGTGCAGAATGCAACAGAGACCTCAGATCTGTGGTGCCCCTAGTAGCGGCACGTATACAGGAAGTGCGTACTTCCAGTATATGCGTCATTACTGGGGGAACCGCTCTCCTGTCTATTCACTGCGGGTCACTGCTGATTTGAGGTCTCTGAAGTATGCCACGGGCATGCCGTGAGGAGGATCCAGGGCCTCTGTAGTGGAAGAGGGGGGGGCACCCAACTTGAGCAGGTAAACGAGCGGCAGCCGATGGAGGGAGCCAGGGACAGGCTGGCTGCCTATACTGGAGGCACTTGCATACTTGGCTAACCTATACTAGGGGCACCTATACCTGGCAAGCTACCTACCTATACTGAGGGTGTTTCATGTGGTCGCACCACAGCTATAACATGTGGTGCAATTTATCGGGTGCTTTGCGATCATTCCAAATTGGGGGGGGGGGGGGGGGGGGCACATCCTCACAAGTTTGCCTCAGGCAGCAAAAAGATTAGAATTGGCCCTAGGCGCACTCACACATGTTCAATTACTGTCACCCGTCAGTTTTTGGGCAAATGGTCAGGGCTGAATGCTGTTCCTATGGAGGGGGAAGGCAGGATGATGGCAAGGTTTGAGCAGAAGATAAAGATAAGGAAAATGCACTTGGCTGAGACAATCCAGCACTCTAGATCTCACGGTGATGTATCAGGGAGCTGTACACATTACATTCTCTTCAGAAGCGGCTCCAACCCAGCACCTTGGTTGAACACGATTTAGAATGTGTACAGCTTTAACCTATCTGTAATCAGCAGCAGTCAGTTGTCCTTGTCCCTCCTCCTTGGGGTATGGAGGACAAGTGACTATGCTGCCACTCATCACCTCTCCCAATCAGAACACAACAGGGGTGTGGCTGAACTATCACTGTGGCCATGAGATACATGCGCAAAGATGATGGGACTTTTTAGAAAGAATTTTAAGGGTCTCCAAAAAGTCATTTGGTATTTTATACAGACTACTGTACTGGTGAAATGGTGTGTGGGATGCATATAATATGTTGGAACCTGTCAGTGCATTTTAAGGCTAAACTCCAGCAGCTTACATACATCCCTGCAATATACATGGCCGGTCTTGCATGACACATGATGTTAGAAAATCACAAATGACAGCAGAGCCAAAGTCACAGCTGCAGTATAGATAAGTGAGGGTAAGAAATACCTATCACTATACTAATCTTCCCAAAGCACAGACTCGTGTGGGATTAGGGCACAAGTCCCTTGATGCTGTGCCCTACACTGCTAACCACCATGTAGCCATAGGGCTGCCATTCCCATCATGTCTGCACACTTGGAGTGACTGTTGATACACAATAGATGGTACAGCTGTGATCTCTGCATAGAAGATGGTGGCTGTTGCTGGCAGGGGACAGAGCACTGAGAATGAGGACGCCATGGGCCAGAAATGTTCTATTTTGACTGCAGAGCCAGTCCTGATGCTGGTTACACCTTTGCAGCTCCACTACCTAAATAAAACGTGATAAAGAACATCAGTGTCCCACCACACAATCCTTTAGAAAACCTGTAAATCTGGCTGCTAGGTCAGCTGTGCACCAATCAGGACAGAGTTTCTGGTATGAAGCTCACAGTAAGGCCAATACTGCTCAGCACTAGTGGAGGCAGATAATCACCTCTTGATATGTGCAATCAAATGATGAAAGCCATTGTGAGTGGTCTGATATGCTAGCCTCACTATAAAACCCACACCAGCAGACAGTGACCTCACATCTAGCAGTATTTACACGTGAAACTCCCTCAGACAGGGACAACCGAACGACAAGCTAAGCCATCCCTACTTTACTGAACACTTGAACATTCCTGGCGCTTCATAGAGGATCCTTAGCAAAGGCTTATGGGATGGAGAAGGTCACAGTGAGGGATGGTTGGTACACTGGAATGCAGCACCGATGTGGCAGCGGCATACAATATGGAGCCTTGCTCAGAATTGCAGGAGGAAGGATTCTGCACACAATCCCCGCACTGTGTCCATCTGCAGGTGATGCGAGAAGCTCCTGGTGTCAGGCCAATGTAAGCACAAGCTTTTCAGAAGTAACACAATTTACTTTGAGGTTAGACAGCACACTGTAAAGAGCAAGGAAATTCCTAAAGTGAATCCATAATCCAAACAGGAAGTCATTTGGTGTCCTCTATGGAATCCCATCACCACTGAGGTCCATTCTGCACACGCTGGTCCCGCTCCAGGAAATGATTCAGTGTCCTCTGCATGTGGAATCCTAGTCTCACCAGTGTCCATTCTGTACAGCCTGGTTTCAGCCCAGCTTCTCCAGAGGAATCGTATGGCGTGTTGTAAATAGAGGTGACAGTTTGCGTCATCTCCATGCACTGCTGATGTAACTGTCCAGACCTCAGTACCTCAAACTTCTGTCATACTGTAATCCTAATGGCAGCGATCCCACCTTGTAATGGGGTCCCAGAGCTGCAAACTGCTGGGCTAGATGCACTTGTTAAGGAGAAACTCTGGTAAACAGTCATAAAAACTGGCATCTCTACTTCATTATCTACAGAAATAACAATCCAGCACCTCATGCAAATGCATACAAACATATGCAGCATAGAATTGGGCCAATCAAAATTATCAGCAACTACATTTGATAGGACCAATTTGAAACTGCATAAATTTGCATACAATTAATATTTTTTACATCAACTCAAAATTATTAGCATCTCATTGACCAGTTCTAATCATAATCTAAAGAGTTCAGAAACTTTTCTAAATGTTTTCTTATCAGGAGTAGGGTTCAATAAACCAGGTCTTTCATAACATTTCAAGGACTACTGTAATGAGAGGGATATGGAGGCGGCCATATTTATTTCCTTTTAACCACCCTGGCGTTCTATTGAGATCGCCAGGGCGGCTGCGGGAGTTTTTTTTTTTAATTAAACATGAAAGCCCACTAGAGGGCGCTCCGGAGGCGTTCTTCCGATCGCCTCCGGCAAGCATAAGTAACAAGGAAGGCTGCAATGAGCAGCCTTCCTTGTTTGGCTTTCCTCGTCGCCATGGCGACGAGCGGAGTGACGTCATGGACGTCAGCCACCTCCGATCCAGCCCTTAGCGCTGGCCGGAACTATTTGTTCCGGCTGCGCAGGGCTCAGGCGGCTGGGGAGACCCTCTTTCGCCGCTGCTCGCGGCGGATCGCCGCAGAGCGGCGGCGATCAGGCAGCACACACGGCTGGCAAAGTGCCGGCTGCGTGTGCTGCTTTTTATTTCATCCGAATCGGCCCAGCAGGGCCTGAGCGGCACCCTCTGGCGGTAATGGACGAGCTGAGCTAGTCCATACCGCTAAGGTGGTTAAGCAATACCAGTTGCCTGGCAACCCTGCTGATCTATTTGGCTGCAGTAGTGTCTGAATAACCCCAGAAACAAGCATGCAGCTAATCTCGTTAGATCTGACAATGTCAGAAACACCTGATCTGCTACATGCTTGTTTAGGGTCTATGGCTAAAAGTATTAGATGCAGAGGATCAGCAGGGAAGCCAGGCAACTGGTATTGCATAAAATGAAATAAATATGGCACCTACCATATCCCTAACTTCAGTTGTCCTTTAAAGAAAACCTGTAACGAAAAAAACCTCCCCTGGGGGGTACGCACCTTGGGTGGGAGAAGCCTATGGATCCTATTAAGGCTTCCCCCATCCTCCTCGGTCTCACGGTGGCGGCGATAAACCTCCCCAAACAGCAGGGATGTAAATTTTTACCTTCCTGGCTCCAGCGCAGTATCAGCTCTCAGCGATCGGCTATTTCCGCCTATCTCTGTGCAGTCGGGCCGCTCTACTGTGCAGGCGCAAGTCTCCTGCGCTGTAGAGCAGACCCGACAGAGATCGGCTATTTTAACCTATCTCCATGGAGAGCCTCAACAGCGCCCTCGCTGGAGCCAGGAAAGTTAAATAAATCAGCGCTTCTCAGGCTTGTCGAGGGAGGATTCTGGGACACTTCGGGGGAGCCAGCGCTGTACTGCCTGCAACTACTGGGGAGCGGGAAGCCTCATTGGGACCCTGAGGCTTCCCCCTCCTGAGGCAAGTACCCCCCAGGGGAACTTTTTTTGTTACAGGTTCTCTTTAACTCCCATTTTGGCCACCTCAGTGCTTAAAGGGAACCAGAGAGGACGAAGAAAAGCTAGTATACATACCTGGGGCTTCCTCCAGCCCCATACACCTGAATCGCTCCCACGCCGCCGTCCTCCACTTGCTGGAACCGCCGGTACCGGGTCCCGTCATTGCCGCGAGTCGGCCGGCGGACGCGGCCAATTCTCCGCATCACAGGGGGCTCCCTCCATACAGGTACGCGTGCGGCTGCCTACTGCGCAGCCGCATGCGTACGGGTATGGAGGGAGCCCCTGTGATGCGGAGAATTGGCCGCGTCCGCCGGAAATGACGGGCCCGGTACCGGCGGATCCAGGAAGTGGAGGATGGCGGCGTGGGAGCGATTCAGGCTTATGGGGCTGGAGGAAGCCCCAGGTATGTATACAAGCTTTTTTCTATTTCAACGTAGCATTCCTCTCTGGTTCCCTGTAAAGAAAAACCATAACCAAGGATTGAACTTCATCCCAATCATTAGCCGATCCCCCCTTTCCCATGAGAAATCTATTCCTTTTCTCAAATGGATCATCAGGTGGCTCTGTATGGCTGATATTGTGGTGAAACTCCTCTCACAAATGATGTCAGCGCCTCACAGCACTGCGGTACTGACATCACACTGTGGGAGCCTTGTTGCATTGTAGGAAATAACAGCTGTCTACAACTGCCAAAAAAGCAAGCAGTATCTCCTTCCAGTGACATCACCTGCCAGCAGTAAAAATGTCACCATGTGATAAATGTCAGAATGTAAATCAGGGAGAGGAAATATTTTACAATGAGAAAACACTGACTAAATCATTTATACATAATTATTGTAAACATTGAGCACTTTTTATTACATTATTTTTACTGGAGTTCCTCTTTAACCACTTGTCGACCGCGCACTCATAACGCGCGTCGGCAAAGTGGCAGCTGCAGGACCAGCGACGCTGCAGGCTAATTAATCAGGAAGCAGCCACGCTTCCTGTCAATTCACGGCGGGGGGCTCCGTGAATAGCCTGCGGGCCGCCGATCGCGGCTCGCAGGCTAAATGTAAACACAAGCGGAAATAATCCGCTTTGTTTACATTCGTACAACGCTGCTAACAGTAGCAGTGTTGTACCAGATCAGCGATCCCCGGCCAATCAGCGGCCGGGGATCGCTGTCACATGACAGGCAGGAGCCTGTTAGAGGCTGCACAGGACAGATCCGTTCCTGTGCAGCCTCTGATCTCCCGGGAAGGGAGGTAGGAGAGGGAGGGGGGGGGGAATGTCGCCACGGAGGGGGGCTTTGAGGTGCCCCCCCCGCAAACCTCAGGCAGGCAGGAGCGATCAGACTCCCCCCAGCACATCATCCCCATAGGGGGGAAAAAAGGGGGGCGATCTGGTCGCTCTGCCTGCTACCTGATCTGTGCTGGGGGCTGCAGAGCCCACCCAGCACAGATCACAGAATACAGCGCTGGTCCTTAAGGGGGGGTAAAGCGTGGGTCCTCAAGTGGTTAAAGTGATGCTGCAGTGAGTGATATGGGGAATGCCGTCATTATTTCAATTTAAACAATGCCAATTGCCTGGCAACCCCAGTTATCCTTAACAAGCATGAAGATCAGATGCTCTGAGTAAAGTCTGATCACAATGGCCACATGCTTGTTTCCGGTGTGGGATTCAGGCACTGCAGAAGCTAGAAAGGTCAGCAGGACAGACATGCAATTTCCATTGCTAAAAAGAAAATAAATAAATAAATATGGCAGCCTACACATGCCTCTAAAGCTACGTTGTCAATGACGAACGAACTTTTAATTGATGAAAGAACGACCTTAGTAAAGTTAGTTTTAAAAGGTGCGTAACGATCAGATCGTTAGAACGAACGTTACATCACGTAAAAGTAACTATTGCGCCTGCGCATAAAAATGAAGAGTTCCATGGAGAAATAGTAAAATGCGCATCTTGCCTAGTATGAACGACCGTTTCCAACGATGTACTACTTTTGCAAACGATCGTCGTTGGGAAAAATCCGCCAAGCTAGATCATTCGTTTTGAACGATCTAGCTCGTCCGTCGTTAGACTTCATGGTCGTTGGCTGCTTTTTTTCAAACGATCGTCCTTTGAAAGGATCGGGGAACGATCGTTTCAAACGACTATAGTCGCATGTGTGTACGCACCTTTAGAACATGGTCAATTTAAAGGTTTAAAAAAAATAAAATGATAGTTTCCAACTTACACTCCAGGGGAAATATGCAGCTACACCTCGCTGGCTGGGTCAGCAAAGCAGGGACTCTGATTCTGCTGCTAGTGGATGTCACAGTGTGGATGCATCAGCTAACAGTGATCTTTGGTGATGTTTCCCAGCAGAAATCCTGCGAGTTAGGACCGCACCAGAGATGCCTAGATCATGGGATTCTCCAGCGTTCTGACTGAGCTCCCACAGTCTAACCTCAGGCCAAGGTGTGCACAATTGCATCGCCTAACAGTAATGCTTCATACACACTTGAGATAAAAGTCTTTGGAAAATGCAAGATCACAGACCAATTTTACCCCCTTCCATGTAGTAGGAGAGCCATACCTACACAGTCTATTCTATGGAGCTGCACTCCCCATCAGATAAAATCTTTGCAAGATGCTGCACACACTCAAAAGATCATTATCTGCAAAAGATCTGTTCCTGCAAAAAATCCATTCCTGCAAAATGCATTCATAGTCTATGAGATCTGCAGATCATCATACACACTTGGTTTAACAGACAATCATCTGCAGATCAGATCCACCAGGATAGATTTTCAGATCTGCAGAGAATTGCCAGATATGCAGATGATTGTCAGTTAAACCAGGTGTGTATGAGGATCTGCAGATATCATAGACTATGAATGCATTTTGCAGGAATGGATTTTTTTGCAGGAACAGATCTTTTGCAGATAATGATCTTTTGTGTCTGTACAGCATCTTTGTGTGCAGCATCTTGCAAAGATTTTATCTGATGGGGAGTTCAGCTCCATAGAATAGACTGTGTAGAGTATGGCTCTCCTACTACATGGAAGGGGATAAAATTGGTCTGTGATCTTGCATTTTCCAAAGACTTTTATCTTAAGTGTGTATGAAGCATAAGTGAGGGCTAGGACCAGGCTGGATCTAGCCACAGGTGATGTAATCCCAACTCCTGGCAGAATGCCAGACACCAGGGAGAAGATGAGGCCACAAACCACTATACTATGAAAAATGCAAATGATGTACATAATCCACACTCTGGGTACGCCACCCCATTAAGCCAACTGGAAATCAAATGAAGAGACGCCACACAGAAGGTTCAACAACTGCCAGCAAAATCCCACCAATATATGTTGTGCATTTCTGGACTTGCTCCATCACAGCAGTTGCATTGTTATTCATTTGATTTCCACTATGGAAAATAGCTGTTCTGCCAGTACAGCAAGCAAAGGCAAAGCTGTACGCTAAACACTAACCCTATAGCCAGATTGTTATTCTCTATTACAGATGGTCATTACAGAGCACCACTAGAGCTTACCGTGGCCCAAGCAGGTGTGGCCTTTGCTTTCTGGGTTGCTTCTTTAAAGGACAACTGAAGTGAGAGGTATATGGAGGCTGCCATATTTATTTCCTGTTCAACAATACCAGTTGCCTGGTAGCCCTGCTGGTCATTTTGGCTGCAGTAGTGTCTGAATCACACCAGAAACAAGCATGCAGACAATCTTGTCAGAAACACCTGATATGCTGCATGCTTGTTTAGGGGCTATGGCTAAAAGTATTAGAGGCAGAGGATCAGCAGGGCTGGCAGGCAACTGTTATTGTTTAAAGGAATATAAATATGGCAGCTTCCATACACCTTTTGCTTCAGTTGTCCTTTATCTTTTCAAGGAACCCCATAAAGCACCACTCTGGTGAGTGTAGTTAGGCGTTTCCCCATCACAGGGAAAAGCAGGTGAATAGAATATCTCCCATTCCAGCAGCTTTCTCTACCCAGGAACACCAATAGAAATGCAGCTTATAAGCCTTCTATAAACCTAGAAGGCAGTACTTGAGAGAAAAGCTCCACCTCCTTCTCTGGATGCATCAAACACATCCGCAGGTCGTCAGGCTCTGGTCAGATGACCACTCTCACTTGCCTGTAGGTAAAAACAAACTGCTGCCAGAGGCAATATTGCAGATTTAAAATTGTAGAAGTAATAAACTGGGGATTGTGGAGGTTTGTAAAAACTTAATATATTTCTGTACACTTATAGGACATAAAACACAAACACTCTTGCTGGATATTGTCCACAAAGCACCTAAAAGAGAAGTCTTTCCTTTTTGCATCGGTCAGCACAAATCAGACCAGCTTGCGGCTGTCGTAGACATTCTTCCCATTGGTCGTGCTATGTGCTTCTAGGAGATGTACATGGAGGAGCTGCAGCGCCACCTGGCATCACAAATCTGCTATCGCAGGTAATAGTCTATGACGGCAGAAAAAGCAGCGAATCCTCCACAGCCAAGAGCACCGGCTTTGAGACCAGCTGAAAGAGATCACAAGATTACCAATCACATTGCTGCCAGGCATAGGATGATCAGTTGCATACAATGAATGGGCAGGCAAATGGAAATGAAGAACATGGTTATAATTAGATAGTAAGCTTGCAGTGTAGTTTGCTTTGTGCATGAGTGAAAATACACAGATCCAATTCAGTATCATATATTAAATCATCAGGAAACCAACCAAGTTGTGATGCATTTAGGAAACTTACGAAAAATCCTAAATGCAACAGAAGAGCCTGTGCCCCCAATCACGGAGGCTGGCTGTACCTGCAGAAGTCTTCTGAGCCAGAAGAACATAAAGAGGAATCACCCTGCAGCCTCTGTGCACCACACACGGGGGAGATTTGATGCAGGAAATGCAAGCCACATATTTTATGCCCTCAGTTCATCACTTTCATAAACCTGCATCTACAGCTCCTGGTCTGTGTTTATTGCAACTGCTCCATCCTGCCACTAGAGGTCATCAGTGAAAGACAGGTTCTGCACTAGACTGAATTAACCATCCTGTCTCTCTTCAGTAACCTTAGTGACACGGAAGTGAAAAAAATAAAGTATCCTACCTAATAATTGGCAAGTGTCCCTGCGTCCCATGTCGATGTGTCAGTGCTTTTTGTCTCTGCGCATGTGCACGGAGGGACGCAAAGACAATGCCGAGAGCTGGGGGGGGGGGGGGGGGGGGGCGCGTGTGCGCGCACGTCACATGCGCGGGTGGCGAGCGCGTGTACGAGCGGGCGGCTAGTGCGCTGACGACGAGCGGCGGTTGCGTGTGCGCACTAACTGGCGGCAGCATGAAGAGACCTAGAGCTCGTTTTTAAATGGGCTTAGGTCAACTAGAGATATAATGAACTGTATGTGTAGTACGGAACATTAATAGAACATTAGTAGCCATGAAGAGAGTCTAATTTTTATTTTCAGTTATATTGGTTTTGTTTTTTATAACATTGCATCATTCTTTAATATTTGCAGTTTACACACTACACTCTGTATCTTAAACTATGAAACAGAGCAGAGCTAATGACCCTCTGAAATAAAACTTCAGATAAGATTTTACTGCAGAGAAGTTCATAGTTTGAGTTGTTAATGTATAATGCCTGGCAAACACTGAGATTCTCTGGCAGATTTACTGCGAGATCGATTATTTCCAACATGTCTGATCTGATTTATGGAAAAATTGATCGGCAATCAGATCGGAAATGTTGGAAATAATCGATCTGGCAGTAAATCTGCCAGAATATCTCATCGTGTTCACCAGGCATAAGTGCTTCAGAAAATAGCATTGCTCTCTGACTAAATTAGTCAGAGAGCTCAGAGAAGCTCTTGATAGATGACAACTAATAATATTATTATGATGTATAATTTATATCGCACCAACATCTTCCATAGCGCTGTACATAATAAGAGAACTTTCTTAACTCTTCCTGTACTGGAAACAATATGAGACTCATATGTGCTACTAATGTTCTATTTCTTAGCTGTACTACACTTACAATTTATTATAGCACAAGTTTATGTTCACTTCAGATTCCCTTTAAGTATCTGCTGGGAAAAATGGACAGAAACATAGGAGGAGTTTATAGAGTGCAACGTTCACATTTCCCAATTGTTCAAAGCAAAGCAAAACTCTACTGTGTTCTCCATTATGGAATGTTGTAATGCTTAGTGAATGGATACCATAGAATGGGGAAAGGTTTGCCTAACCTTAGAGCTACTAGAAGATCAGCAGAACAATCTGTAAAATGCCAGCATGAATCTAAGCACACATCACATGGTACAGACTACCTATCCCCTTCCGTTGGCAGGTTAAAGGGACACTTGCCCTCTAAGCTTCTAACATGAAATGTATGTCTTTGCTAAAGAGAATGCTACATTTTTACAGTGAGTCATATTATTTATTAATTTTTTAATTCGGTTTCAGATTCTCACCTAAGGAGAGGGAAGGCTCTGGGTCCTATAGAGCCTTCCTGTTCCTTTCCTGGTCCCACCGCAGGCTCCTCTGTTAGAAGTCTCAGACTAATGGGTCAGAGACTGCTCTCTGCCGCTCTGGAGGCTTCGGAAGTCTTTGGGAGCCCGAGTGCTCCTGAAGATGGGCCGCTCCGTACTGTGTATGTGTGAGCACGCTCTCTGATGCACTCGCAGTATGGAGCTGCCCGTCTTCAGGAGGCTCCGTACTGTGTATGTGCGAGCACGCTCTCTGACGCACTCGCAGTATGGAGCTGCCAGTCTTCAGGAGGCTCCGTACTGTGTATGTGTGAGCACGCTCTCTGACGCACTCGCAGTATGGAGCTGCACGTCTTCAGGAGGCTCCGTACTGTGTATGTGTGAGCACGCTCTCTGACGCACTCGCAGTATGGAGCTGCACGTCTTCAGGAGGCTCCGTACTGTGTATGTGTGAGCACGCTCTCTGACGCACTCGCAGTATGGAGCTGCACGTCTTCAGGAGGCTCCGTACTGTGTATGTGTGAGCACACTCTCTGATGCACTCGCAGTATGGAGCTGCACGTCTTCAGGAGGCTCCGTACTGTGTATGTGTGAGCACGCTCTCTGACGCACTCGCAGTATGGAGCTGCACGTCTTCAGGAGGCTCCGTACTGTGTATGTGTGAGCACGCTCTCTGACGCACTCGCAGTATGGAGCTGCACGTCTTCAGGAGGCTCCGTACTGTGTATGTGTGAGCACGCTCTCTGACGCACTCGCAGTATGGAGCTGCACGTCTTCAGGAGGCTCCGTACTGTGTATGTGTGAGCACGCTCTCTGACGCACTCGCAGTATGGAGCTGCCCGTCTTCAGGAGGCTCCGTACTGTGTATGTGTGAGCACGCTCTCTGACGCACTCGCAGTATGGAGCTGCACGTCTTAAGGAGCACTCGGGCTCCCGAAGACTCCCGTGGCAGAGAGCAGTCACTGTTCTATCGGTCTGAGACTGCTAACGGAGAAGCCTGCGGTGGAACCAAGGGGACCAGGAAAGGATCAGGAAAAGCCTTCCCCCTGCTTAGGTATCTTATAAAAAAAAAAAAAAATAGCTTCAGACTCCCTTTACAGTTACAGAAACAGTACAACATTTTGATGGGATTAGATGTTAAATTCAATCCAGACATTAAATATAACAGATCTATTAAAGTGTACCTGTAGGGATAAAAGTGCCCCAAATTGGGTACTTGCCTTAGCAGAGGAAAGCCTCTGGATAATCCAGAATGTTCCCTTGTCTTCTTCCACCGTCCCGTTCCAGTGCGGTGTCCCCCGGAAAACCATCACGCTTGCACCTGCGCAGTACCATAGACCCAATCAGGTTGTCTTTCTCTGCGGAAAGCCTGAGCGGGTCCATGATACTGGAAGCAAAGACACGAGATTCAGGAGGAGACCATGCTGGAACGGAAAAGTGGAGGGAGATGGGGGAAGCCTCTGGAGGATCCTCTCTCGGGGTAAGTATCAAATGTTTTGCTTATAAAAATGTACAAGTTTAGCTTTAAAGATGAAGGCTTTTTTGATCAAGGTTTGATCAATTTATTGACTGAACAACGATCATGAAAGACATCAAGAGGACAGAAGCACAGCTAGGAATGGTACAAGATGGACAGTTGGGTAGCTTTGTACTGCATCGAGCACTTGCTCTTTGGTTGTCACTCACCTCTAAAGCCAATGGCGCCCCCTGTTATACAGCCGCTCATCACACTATTTTTCCAGTCTGACTTTCCTCGGTACTGAAATATGAGAGAAAAGAATGCTCATACTGTGACAAGAAATGGAATCATTGAGAGGTACCCTTTCACAGATTGGGCAAGGAGATCCATTGTGACATTAACTTCTGTGATAACGTCATCCGAAGCTGAGCTTTCTTTTATAAGCTACTCTGCGCTGTTACTTCATTTTATGTCACTTTTGGACTGGTTTACTTTTAAGTAAGGGGTGTCTAATTTTTTGGCCACTTGGTGTGTATGATCTAATTCTGTAGAGAATAAAAAGGCCTAGTTATAAGCCAAGTCTGGGGACTTTCCTCTTGTATAGTTAGGGACTTGAGCACTGCAGCAGTAAAGCGGCACTCCCTCCGACTCACAAAACCATCCCCAGGAGGGGAAAATGGAGCATGAAAAATAACTGAAGCCTTGATTTGTAATATTTTAGGTTTCCAATCAATGCGGTGTAAAATTAAACCCTGCACTATCAGCACAAGGTGCAGAAATTATAGCAGAGTAGCAGGAATAAATGTCTAAAAACAGACCGATTGTGCTATAAAATGCAACCCCTTTCTGGAGAACTGCCCTGGCAGTTTTCTGGCTTTGCAAAGGCTGCTAAGAGACTGACATTTTGAGTGCGAGGAGTTTACAGTGTGGCCTGAGAGGTACTTGTGACACTGAGCCAGTACCTCTCAGGCCACTGAGCCAGTACCTCTCAGGCACTGAGAGGAGAAGAGAGAAGCAGTGCAATGCAGCCA
The DNA here is from genome assembly GCF_040937935.1 of Hyperolius riggenbachi. Classification (NCBI taxonomy): domain Eukaryota; kingdom Metazoa; phylum Chordata; class Amphibia; order Anura; family Hyperoliidae; genus Hyperolius; species Hyperolius riggenbachi. The sequence continues at coordinate 482,605,342 of NC_090647.1, read as the reverse complement.
CAGTATGGCATTCCAGATCTGCCACAATGCTGCTTAAAGAGACTCTGAAGTCTCGTTTTTTTAACTGCTTTTTTCATACAATCCTGTTCAGCATGATTGTCCCAGTTGATTCGTCGTATCCCCGCGGCAGATTAATGATTTATTCCTGTGAAATCCTGTGAAATCGACCTGCAAAGGTTTACGACTTTACAGGTCGCAGATCTTGCTGCCCTGGAGATGCAGAGCTTTGAGCTGTAGCTCTGCCTCTCCGCAATCAATCTCAGTGGATCTCCTCCTCCTCCCCGCCCCTCTGTGAAAGAAGAATGAGAGGGACGAGGAGGAGGCGGCGAACCGTAGAAATTGACTGTGGAGGGGGCAGAGCTACAGCCTAAAGCTCTGCCTCTTCCAGAAAGTAAAGCCCTGCGAGCCCAGGAGCTTTGCAGGGCTGTTTCACAGACAGTAAATCATTAATCTGCCACTTGGATGCGGCAAATCTACTTAGGCAATCATGCTGAAGAGGATTATATGAAAAAAGCATGTAAAAAAAACAAGCATGAAAAAAAAAAAAAAAAAAAAAGGTAAACAGCATTCTGGCTCATTTTCACTTTGGAATTTGCATCGGAGGTTCACTTTTATTACTGGAATCTTTCTTTTCTGTGCAAATCCCAAAGAATAAAGCATACTACATATCACCTATAAAATCTGTAAAGTGGACTGAGCTATTTAACACAACATACTGAGTAGGTAGCAGAACTGATTGGTTCATTGTGGTTAAAGATTCTTCTGTTAGATAAGCAAACTGCCAGTGGGTAGCTAAGGTACTTTGGGCCCCAGTGCAAGTTATACATGGGGCCCCCCAAGCACTTTATACATAACATATGGCGAACCAAAAAACAAGGACCTCCACAGTGTCCGAGGTACAAGAAGGGGATGGGGGAACAGGCTAATGATTACCAGTATTCAAAGCATCTATAAAAGTGATCATTACCAACACAGGATCAATAAAGAGACAATACTGAAGTTGAAGAAAACCCCAGTGCAGTCAAAACTTCTACACTCTCTATTGGTACGCCACTGCAAACTAACTGCAAACTGTTCTCTTTGCAGAGCAAAGTATCTGCAGTGAATAGAAGGAATGGTGGAGGCCTCGCTCTGGGATGTGGAGTTGTCCTGGCTGTGTGGGCAGAGCTGAGCTCTGGGATGTGGAATTGTCCTCGCTGTGTGGGCGGAGCTGAGCTCTGGGACGTGGAATTGTCCTGGCTGTGTGGGCAGAGCTGAGCTCTGGGATGTGGAATTGTCCTTGCTGTGTGGGCAGAGCTGAGCTCTGGGATGTGGAATTGTCCTGGCTGTGTGGGGAAAGCTGAGCTCTGGGATGTGGAATTGTCCTGGCTGTGTGGGGAGGGCTGAACTCTGGGATGTGGAATTGTTCTGGCTGTGTGGGCAGAGCTGAGCTCTGGGATGTGGAGTTGTCCTGGCTGTGTGGGCAGAGCTGAGCTCTGGGACGTGGAATTGTCCTGGCTGTGTGGGCAGAGCTGAGCTCTGGGACGTGGAATTGTCCTGGCTGTGTGGGCAGAGCTGAGCTCTGGGACGTGGAATTGTCCTGGCTGTGTGGGCAGAGCTGAGCTCTGGGATGTGGAATTGTCCTGGCTGTGTGGGCAGGGCTGAGCTCTGGGACGTGGAATTGTCCTGGCTGTGTGGGGAGGGCTGAGCTCTGGGATGTGGAATTATCCTGGCTGTGTGGGCAGAGCTGAGCTCTGGGACGTGGAATTGTCCTGGCTGTGTGGGGAAAGCTGAGCTCTGGGATGTGGAATTGTCCTGGCTGTGTGGGGAAAGCTGAGCTCTGGGATGTGGAATTGTCCTGGCTGTGTGGGGAGGGCTGAGCTCTGGGATGTGGAATTGTTCTGGCTGTGTGGGCAGAGCTGAGCTCTGGGATGTGGAGTTGTCCTGGCTGTGTGGGCAGAGCTGAGCTCTGGGACGTGGAATTGTCCTGGCTGTGTGGGCAGAGCTGAGCTCTGGGACGTGGAATTGTCCTGGCTGTGTGGGCAGAGCTGAGCTCTGGGATGTGGAATTGTCCTGGCTGTGTGGGAAGGGCTGAGCTCTGGGATGTGGAATTGTTCTGGCTGTGTGGGCAGAGCTGAGCTCTGGGATGTGGAATTGTCCTGGCTGTGTGGGGAGGGCTGAGCTCTGGGATGTGGAATTGTTCTGGCTGTGTGGGCAGAGCTGAGCTCTGGGATGTGGAATCGTTCTGGCTGTGTGGGGAGGGCTGAGCTCTGGGATGTGGAATTGTCCTGGCTGTATGGGCAGAGCTGAGCTCTGGGATGTGGAATTGCCCTGGCTGTGTGGGCAGAGCTGAGCTCTGGGATGTGGAATTGTCCTGGCTGTGTGGGGAGGGCTGAGCTCTGGGATGTGGAATTGTCCTGGCTGTGTGGGGAGGGCTGAGCTCTGGGATGTGGAATTGTTCTGGCTGTGTGGGCAGAGCTGAGCTCTGGGATGTGGAATTGTTCTGGCTGTGTGGGCAGAGCTGAGCTCTGGGATGTGGAATTGTCCTGGCTGTGTGGGGAGGGCTGAGCTCTGGGATGTGGAATTTTTCTGGCTGTGTGGGCAGAGCTGAGCTCTGGGATGTGGAATTGTTCTGGCTGTGTGGGGAGGGCTGAGCTCTGGGATGTGGAATTGTCCTGGCTGTATGGGCAGAGCTGAGCTCTGGGATGTGGAATTGCCCTGGCTGTGTGGGCAGAGCTGAGCTCTGGGATGTGGAATTGTCCTGGCTGTGTGGGCAGAGCTGAGCTCTGGGATGTGGAATTGTCCTGGCTGTGTGGGCAGAGCTGAGCTCTGGGATGTGGAATTGTCCTGGCTGTGTGGGCAGAGCTGAGCTCTGGGATGTGGAATTGTCCTGGCTGTGTGGGCAGAGCTGAGCTCTGGGATGTGGAATTGTCCTGGCTGTGTGGGCAGAGCTGAGCTCTGGGATGTGGAATTGTCCTGGCTGTGTGGGCAGAGCTGAGCTCTGGGATGTGGAATTGTCCTGGCTGTGTGGGCAGAGCTGAGCTCTGGGATGTGGAATTGTCCTGGCTGTGTGGGCAGAGCTGAGCTCTGGGATGTGGAATTGTCCTGGCTGTGTGGGCAGAGCTGAGCTCTGGGATGTGGAATTGTCCTGGCTGTGTGGGCAGAGCTGAGCTCTGGGACGTGGAATTGTCCTGGCTGTGTGGGCAGAGCTGAGCTCTGGGATGTGGAATTGCCCTGGCTGTGTGGGCAGAGCGGAGCTCTGGGATGTGGAATTGCCCTGGCTGTGTGGGCAGAGCTGAGCTCTGGGATGTGGTGTTGTCCTGGCTGTGTGGGCAGAGATGAGCTCTGGGATGTGGTGTTGTCCTGGCTGTGTGGGCAAAGCTGAGCTCTAGGATGTGGAATTGTCCTAGCTGTGTGGGCAGAGCTGAGCTCTGGGATGTGGAATTGTTCTGTGCTGTGTGGGCAGAGCTGAGCTCTGGGATGTGGAATTGTTCTGGCTGTGTGGGCAGAGCTGAGCTCTGGGATGTGGAATTGTTCTGGCTGTATGGGCAGAGCTGAGCTCTGGGATGTGGAATTGTTCTTGCTGTGTGGGCAGAGCTGAGCTCTGGGATGTGGAATTGTTCTGTGCTGTGTGGGCAGAGCTGAGCTCTGGGATGTGGAATTGTTCTGTGCTGTGTGGGCAGAGCTGAGCTCTGGGATGTGGAATTGTTCTGGCTGTGTGGGCAGAGCTGAGCTCTGGGATGTGGAATTGTTCTGGCTGTATGGGCAGAGCTGAGCTCTGGGATGTGGAATTGTTCTGGCTGTGTGGGCAGAGCGGAACACTGGGATGTGGAATTGTTCTGGCTGTGTGGGCAGAGCTGAGCTCTGTGCTGGGATGGGGGAATGAGCACAGAATTATATTACTTCTGCAGACAAATGATGCCGAGGATTCACGGTGTTCCTCTGTTCAGTTTGGAAATAGCTAAAAATAACAGTAGCACAATCTCAGCCCCCACATTGCTTTATGATTTAAGCCTGCTATTCAGCTCATTGTGTGGATCCATCTGCCTGCCAGCCGCCGTGATGGGAAAGTGTGCTGGGAAATCACTGTGCCGGAACAGACAGGCCACTAAGACAGTCAGAGGGGCAACCGCTGGCCCACAAGAGGTCCGGAGAGGGGGTGGGGGATGGTCAGTTTTAATGTTTATTTTTGTAAGTTTTACAGAGTTACGATTTATAACCGCTATAATTGATGGAAAGGCCACAAAGGATCCAGAGGCTGCACAAGGGCCCCTGGTACTGACATGCCCACATAGGGCCCCCCTCCAGTCACTGCAATAGCTCTTTATTGCTGCTATAGTGGCAATAATCCCTCTATACGTGCTTTGCACTAAACATTTTTTTGTTTTAAAGGACAACTGAAGTAGAAGAATGTGGAGGCTGCCATATTTATTTCCTTTTAAAAATACGAGTTGCCTGGCAGCCCTGGTGATCTATTTGGCTGCAGTAGTGTCTGAATCACACCAGAAACAAGCATGCAGCTAACGTCAGAAACACCTGATCTGCTGCATGCTTGTTCAGGGCCTAGGGCTAAAAGTATTAAAGGCAGAGGATCAGCAGGATTGCCAGGTAATTGGCATTGCTTAAAAGGAAATAGATATGACAGTCTCCATATCCCTCTCGCTTCAGTTGTCCTTTAACTCCCTCCTGACCGTCTAATGCTGATTGGCAGTGTGAGGGTGGCAGTCTCAGGGCCTCCTAATGCCGATCAGCGTCAAGGCCTGGGGGCGGAGATTAGCAGGGAACACTCGCACGCATGCACCATCGTTCCCTGCCAAGGCTTAGAGCTCTGCGTTCAGCCTGCCATCGCAGCTGACAGTCAGTAAAAAGAAAAAAAAAAAAAAAAGAGCCTTTATTTGTGCTTACAGCGCTGTGATCTCCTGCAGCGCTGTACAGGGGACAGCTCTGTCACTTAGCTGTCCCCTCGAGTGGCTCAAAAACTCATCGCCCTCATAGGCTGATTCCAATGAGAGCCAATCACACCGATTGGCTCTTGGGTGGGAAGAAAAAACAAAAACAAAAAACGAATATTCACCACTTCAGCCTACAGTGTTCACCTTATGCATCCGGGCAACTTTCACCTCCCATTCATTCACCAATAACTTTATAACTACTTATCACAATTAATTGATCTATATCTTGTTTTTTCCGCCACTAATTAACCACTTAAGGACCGGGCTGTTACTATCAGATCTGCACTGCGTGGGCTCTCAAGCCCGCAGCGCAGATTGTGGGTAAGGCAGGGCGATCAGACTTCCCCCCCCCCTTTTTTCCCCACTAGGGGGATGACCTGCTGGGGGGGGTGGGGGGGGGGGTCTGATCGCCGCCGCTCTGTGTGGCTGAGCGGGGGCCCTCTTCAAAGCCCCCCTCCGCGGCGTTTTCTGCGCTCCCTCCCTCTCCCTCTTCCTCTATGGGCTGCGCAGGATGGATATCTGTCCTGCGCAGTGTAGGACAGGCTTCAGCCTATCATATGCCGGCGATCCCCGGCCAATCAGAGGCTGGGGATCGCCGATCTGCCTTACGGCGCTACTGCGCAGCAGCGCCGTATTGATGTAAACGTTTTTACATTACGCGTGTGAGCCGCGATCGACACCCTCTGTGAACTAGCATGGAAAGGCCGCTCGAACGAGTGGCCGTTTCCATGCAAAACCACAAACGACCAGCCGCCGCCTATCGGCATTAGCTGGTCGTTAAGTGGTTAAGCTTTCTTTGGGTGGTACATTTTTCTAAGAATAATTTTTTTCTAAATCCATTTTAACAGGAAGATTAAGAAAGTGGAAAAAAATGCATTATTTCTCAGATTTTGGCCATTATAGTTTGAAATTAATACATGCTACTGTAATTAAACTCATGTATTTTATTTGCTCATTTGTCCCGGTTATTACACAGTTTAAATTATGTCCCTATCACAATTTATGGCGCCGATATTTTATTTAGCATTAAAGGTGCATTTTTTTCAATTTGCTTCCATCACTATTTAGAAGCTTATAAATTTAAAAAATATAATATACTCTCTTGACATGCATATTTAAAAAGTTCAGACCCTTAGGTAACTATTTATGGGGTTTTTTTTAGGCCTCTTTCACAGTAGGATGTTGCGTTTTGATGCAAAGTTAAAGTCGCAACACAAATTACAACGCAATGCCCCCAAAAAGTCACACAGCAATACTAAGTCTGTGCAACATTCACAGTGCACTTGTTGCGTTTGTGTGTAACATGTAGCGTTATTAGAGTGCTGCATGCTGTGCGTTATACACGTTATTAGCTGCGTTGGATGGTTTGCACATGCTCAATAATGACTTGGAAGCATACTTTTCATTGCCTGTATGCGACGATAACGCTGCATTAAGTTGCAGTGCTTTTTTGGGGCGTTGCGTTGTAATTTGCATTGCGACTTTAACGTCGTATCAAAACGCTCCGTCCTACTGTGAAAGAGGCCTTAATTGTAATTCTTTTTTAATTAAAAAAATGTATTTGGGTAATTTTTTGTGTGGGAGGTAAACCACTAATTTTAAATGTAATATAATGTAATTATTTAATTTAACCACTTTGAATCCCTTGCTACGCTTATCTACTCCCCACAAAACTTCATCTGAAGCTCAGGGGAGTAAATATGCATACTTGTGGTAAACAGTGTGCTGTATGCCCAATAAGCTATCTGATTATGTATATAGGGTATCATTTTAACCGTGACAAGTGAGAGAATAGATTTTGTGTTGTTTGACAACTGAGGGCTAAGTCGTGATTTTTTTTACCGGAAAACTGAATGAAAAGCAATAAAACTGTTATTTTCATGTACTCTATACCCCTAAATAAATATTTGTAAAAAAAAACAACCAAAAGTGACAGCATTGAAAAGAGAATACATAGTTACCCTAGGGACTTAGCTTTTAAAATATGTATGCCATGAGAGTGTATTACTGTTAATCATGAAGATAAGGGCTTTTAATTACTGATAGAGTACAATGAGAAAACAAAAAACACAAACCAGAAACTAATATATTATCGCCATACATTGTACTAGGAACATTATTTAAATGTTGAGATAACCAGGACAAATTAGCAAGTACAATATGTGGGTTTTACCTATGGTAACATTGTTTAATTAAAAACTATAGTGGATGTAAATGGAGAAATAGTGTATTTTTTCTTTTTTTTTCTAATTTTTCCCTTTAAAATGCACAGATAATAACATAATTACTAAAAGCAAATATCACCCTTACAAAGCATAATTTGTGGCAAAAAAAACAAGATATAGATCATTTACATCTGATGAGTAGCAATAAAGTTATTGGTGAATGAATGGGAGGAGCGCTGAAATGTGAAAATTGCTCTGGTTTTTAAGCAAAAAACCCTGTGGTGCTGAAGTAGTATAAAAAAAAAAAAAGTGTATGATGGGTGTAGTTTACCATTTGGCCACAAGATGGCCACAGTCAAAAAAATTCCTGGAAGCGAACAATCTCGCTGCCAGGAAGAAGAGAGAGGATGGGAAACTTTTTTTTTTTTGTAGAAAGACCGCAGCCTCCGGTAAGAGACAGTCGGTTTTTTCTACGGGGACATAGATCGATGAATGGGAAGTATATTCCCATTCATTGATTGGCAGGCTAACGGCAGGCGGCGGGAGCGCACGCGATCACGCGCCTCAGGCTGCAGGAGCAGCACAGTCTATCTGGACAGATATATCCGTGTATATATAAAAAAAAACACACACACACACACACACACACGCGCACACACGCGCACACACGCGCACACACGCGCACACACGCGCACACACACACAATCAGATGCCACCAACAGAAAGCTCTGTTGGTGGCAAGAAAAGGGGGCAAAATGAATCTGTGTGTTAAAGTGAACCTCCAGACTAAAAATCGACTCAGCAGCACTGAAAAGGCTTGGTGTTTCTTTAACAGTTTCACAGCATCAGAACTTTGTTTCTCTTATACAAGCCTCATTTTTAGCTGCACAGAAGAAAACTGCCCGGGCATTTTCCCCCTGATGCTGTGCAAAGCATGATGGGATTTCTGATGATGTTGTTCTCGTTCTGCTATTTTGGTGCAAATTTTTTATTTTTATTTTTTTACATTTTGAATTTAAAATTTGAAGCCTAGCGTGTGCAGCTGGGAGGGGTAATCAGGATCATCACCAACATTTGCCTGTTCTTTTAAAACAGGGTGGGTAAAAAATTATATTACCTATCTATTCTAATTAACATAACTAATATAACTTAATGACAGTATGTTTGTTTAGGCTGAAGTTCCCCTTTAAGTTGTATGGCCGTGCAGCACACCGTTAAAGCTGCAGTGTGCCGAATTGTAAAAAAAACGATGGGGGTGGGGGGTGGGGGGCGGGTGTGTAAGCTTGTTGTCCTCAACTGGTTACGATTATTTATAGAGGTATAAACAGTACAAAAAGACATACATAAAATGTGGTCAGCATGTTATACATCCAAAAACCAAACTGCGACCCCCGTGCCATAGGAATTATCCCAGAAAAGTAAAGATAATAAAGACTGTTATATAGCATTATCCTCGCATGGAAAAACCAGCCTATAATTAACCAAACTGCACTCAACACATGGCTGCTTCATACGTAAACCTGACTATTCCCTGGACCCACCAAAAGAGAGGCGGGATAGCAAATTACAGTAGAAGCCCAGGCGACTATGCACCCCAAAATTGTCACCCTTACTATAGGCAGGTAGACAAGTATAGGTGCCCCCTGTATAGGGTAGCCAGGTCTAGTTGCCCCGTTATAGGTACCTAGTATAGTTGCACCAGTATAGGTAGCATAGTATAATTGTCCCCAGTATAGGTAGCTAGTATAGGTGCCCCCCATATAGGTCATATAATTGCCTCAGTATAGGTAGCTAGTACAGGTGCCCCCATATACATAGTATAATTGCCCTCCAGTATAGGTAGTATAGTTGCCCCATTATAGGTAGCCTGGAAGGGGTAGCAGCCAGGAAGGAGGGGGCATCGCACCCCCCTCACCTGAGTCCCCCCATCCACGCTCCCCCTCCAGCCATTAGCGCAGCGTGTGTGTGTGACAGGTGAAGGAAAGACCCCTCCTTCCATGTTCCAGGCAATGCATTCCACCACTCGTCACTTCGTGCACTTCCGCAAGTACAGTGGGTGGCACTGAAGAAAGTAACGAGTGGTGGAATGCAGCGCCTGGAACACAGAAGGAGGCGAGTCATTCCTTCCCCGCCCTCTGCCCGTCACAAACTCACACTCGCTAATGACTGGAAAGGGAGTGCGGGGGCCCTTCAGCTCACGGCAGGGGCCCTCTCATGGCTGTAAGCTGGGTGTCGGCAGGCCAGGCAAACTTCCTGGTCCTGCCTGGCACTGCCCCCAGACTTCCCCTGCCTGAGGAAGACGCCTCACTTGGCGTCATGGGTGGGCCGGGCCTTGGAGCAACACCTGGTACAGTAAACTGATATAATAAAATTTGTTATAGTAAACATGTTTTTGGCCTCTACGTGATGCTGACTCTGGATATAGTAAACAAAAGAGAATGCAATCACAATCAACTGAAGCAAGAAGAATATGGAGGCTGACAATTTCCTTTTAAACCAGGAGTCAGAGTTGGAGTCAGAGTCGGTGGTTTCATAAACTGAGTAGTCAGAGTCCGGAGTCGAAATCGGATGATTTTTGTACAAAATCCACAGCACTGGTAAGTATTAGACTAAGGAGTCGAAGCTGTTACGGGTACCTGGAGTCGGAGTTGGAGTCGGTGGTTTCATAAATTGAGGAGACGGAGTTGGATGATTTTTGTACCAACTCCACAGCCCTGTTTTAAAGGGAACCTAAACTGAGAAGGATATGGATTTTTCAATAATACCAGTTGCCTGACTCTCCTGCTGATCCTGTGTCTCTAATACTTTTAGCCACAGCCCCTCAGCAAGCATGCAGGTCAGGTGCTCTGACTGAAGTCAGACTGGATTATCTGCATGCTTGCTTCAGGTGTGTGATTCAGCCACTACTGCAACTAAATAGATCAGCAGGATGCCAGGCAATTGGTATTGTTTAAATGGAAACATCCATATCCCTCTCAGTTTAGGTTCCCTTTAAACAATACCAATTTCCTGGCAGCCCTGCTGATCTATTTGGCTGCAGTAGTGTCTGAACAACACCAGAAACAAGCATGCAGCTAGTCAGATCTGACAATTAAGTCACATACACCTGATCTGCTGCATGCTTGTTCAGCATGGCTTAAGTATTAGATGCAGTGGATCAGCAGGCTAGCCAGGCAACTGAAAGAAAATAAATATGGCAGCCTCCAGATCCCTCTCGCTTCAGTTGTGAAGGTCAATACATCCCAGCATCTCTGGAAATGCTACTGTTTACATAAATCTACACATCCATAGAGGTTCAGATTTAGGGCTACTAATAAGTCAACTACATTTATATTGAGGATTACAAATGCAGAGAAGAACAGAGACATTTACTTCGGCTGAGTTCACACTTTCTGCATGCGATTCTCGCTTTGTTGATCACCAAAGCGCTGCTGCACAAGTAATTCTATGGGCAGCGATTGTGGTGCATTTGTGATTTCCGACAATTGCAAATGTGCAGCATGTAGCATTTTCCCAGCGATTGTAACACGATTTTCAATCATTTGCGAAAAAACTGCAAACACCTCAAATCTCTAGGCAATTATGATCACGTTTTGAGACATCGAGCGTGAAAGGGGCCTTAGCAAAGGACTTACCGACTCTACTAGACACTCTGTGCAGGAGAACATGGCACCAACTATGGCAAAGTTCTTGGCGTAGGACATCCCCCTCTGCCCCATGTCTTTCAATACTTCTTTCGCAGTAGGTGTGCGAAAAGGATCTTTAGGGTCAAATCCTGCATTAGTATCAATGCCGGCAGTGAATACTCCGAAGGCTCCACCCAGAACAAAACCTAATGATGAAAGCAAAGGACACACATTTTACTATAACCCAGACAACCCTGATAGATTATATTCTGTATTTCAAGTGCTAATATGCTAAAAGTGAACCTGAGCTGGGTCCACAAAAATACTAATAAAATGAGGTACTTACTTAGGTAGAGGGAAGCCTCTGGATAGTCTAGAGGATTCTCATCTCTTCCTTGACCACACCATTGTAGCACACTGACCCTCTGAACATGACCAAAGCTTGTCGGATATGTCCTCATGGCCGCACAACCAGCCATATACTTTTGCAGCCATACTGTGCCTGCACGAGTACTGCCACAACTTCGCAGTAAGCCAAAAGCCACTCTATTACAAGCCGCTTTGTGCTGCGCGATTTCAGAAGGCAAACTATATTGAGTGGTGCCTTTTAGCAGGACGGCTTTGCGGCCTTTTAGCCCCTTATACTTTTCTTAGTGGTTCTGGGTCACCATGAGTTTTATGGTTATTCTATATATCACACAAACCTGGAATCGCAGCCTAACTTTTGGACAATGCATCCGAATGCCTGTAACCAAGCATAGCACCGCTACAAGAATTTGGATGCGTAATCACACAGCCGGCATCCATCTCAGGGACTAATGCTCAACTCTAGTGGAAACCTGGTGGTAATAATAATAATAATAATAATAATAATACATAATATGTGTAACCTGCCAGGACCAAACTTAATCCTGGGGTGACACTGCGGGACCCCAGCATTGTTCAGACATGTGACGACCTTGGGACAACGGTATGCCTGCTAGATCCTTAAAGAGAACACGAGGTGGGTTTGAAGAATGTTATCTGCATACAGGGGCTGGATCTGCCTATACACCCCAGCCTCTGTTGCTATCCCAAACCCCCCTAAGGTCCCCCTGCACTCTGCAATCCCTCATAATTCACAGCCACGCTGCTGACAAACAGCTTGTCAGAGCTGGCTGTGTTTATCTCTATAGTGTCAGTTTGCTGCTCTCCCCGCCTCCTGCAGAACTCCGGTCCCCGCCTGCATCCCTTCCCTCCCTGCTGATTGGAGGGAAGGGATGGGGCAGGGACCGGAGCTATGCAGGAGGCGGGGGAGCAGCAGAGACTGACACTACAGATGTAAACACAGCCTCACAGCACGGCTGTGATTTATGGGGGATTGCAGAGTGCAGGGGGACCTTAGTGGGGTTTGGGATAGCAACAGAGGCTGGGCTGTATAGGCAGATCCAGCCTCTGTATGCAGATAACATTCTTTAAACACACCTCGGGTTCTCTTTAAGCCTCATAAACACGCCTGACTTAAGTCGGCCAAGGCAACTGATAACAACCGCATCTGCCGATAGAGGTGTGTACAGAAGCCCCCGACCAGTGGCAGCCGCTCGGCCAATTTCTTTGAACACACCGTTCACAGCCGGATTACGTCACACTGCTTTGTTGTTCCTTCCCCCACCACATAGACATAAAACATTAGGGGGACAGGAGTCAGTGGCAGAGTCACAAGGCTGATTCCAGAAAGATTTCACACTGAAATCAAACTGTGATTTATGGCAGCCAACAGCTCTCTCCCCGATCAGATAGAGGATTGAAGCGGGTTAAATTGAAACTAGTACTAGTTCTAACATAGAATAGTACATAGACTACTTCCTGCTTTCAGGGTGACCATATAACTGTGTGAAGTCATGAAGGTCCCTAAGGCAGCATACACGCTACAGTATTCTCCCCAGAAATTTTTTCCAGCCGGGTGGGGCGAGATGAGAGAATACAGGGCCGGCACTTCTCTGCACAATTCTGCTTACAGCATAGGAGAAGGTGTGCCAGATGCTCACAAAAACTAGCCGGGTGAAGCACACAGCTAAAAGAGCCTAGGGAGAACACTGCACTATACAGTGCTGCCCATAATTATTCATACCCCTGGCAAATTTTGACTTAAAGTTACTGTTATTCAATAATCATTCAGCATTATTTGGGGGGGGGGGGGGGCGGACTCCTCTTATTTACATTTGAGCAAAAAGTGTCCAGTCCAAAATTATTCACACCCTTCTCAATAATCAACAGAAAAGCCCATTACAGCAATCAAACACTTCCTATAAGTGCAGACCAGCTTTTTGCACAGGTATTTTTGCCCATTCATCTTTAGCAATGAGCTCCAAATCTTTCAGGTTGGAGGGTCTTCTTGCCATCACCCTGATCTTTAGCTCCCTCCACTGATTCTCAATTGGAGAGAGGTTAATGTTTGCTAACCATTTCTTCACCACTTGTGCGGTGTGTTGTTGGGTCATTGTCATGCTGAAATGTCCACTGGTGCCCAAGGTGAAGTTTCTCTGCAGACTGCCTGATTTTGTTGTTGAGAATCCTCATGTATTGCTCTTTTTTTCATGGTGCCATTTACTGTGATTCCCTGGTCCATTGGCTGTAAAAAACACCCCCAAAGCATTAGGTTCCCACCACCATGCTTAACAGTGGGCATGGTGTTCTTTGGGTTATTTTTACAACAAATGAATGAAACATCATTTGTGACCAAACAATTCACTTTTTCTTTCATCTGACCATAACACGGAAGACCAGAAGTCTTCTTCTATGTCCAGATGAACATTTGCAAAAGCCAAGCGAGATTCTGTGTGCCTAAACTCGAGAAGCGGCGTCCTCCTTGGTCTGCATCGGTGGAACCCAGCAGTGTGCAGTGTCTGTTGGATTGTCTGCCTTGAGACATTGCCCCCAGAAACTGTTTTTCACCTCTCTCACAATCCTCCTGGCCAGCACAGGTGTCACTTTTGGCTTCTGTCCACGTTCTCTGAGATTTTTCACAGTGCTGTACATCTTGTATTTTTAATAATACTTTGCATTGTAGCCACTGGAACTTAAAAACATTTAGGAATGGCCTTGTAGCCCTTTCCTGACTTGTGAGCAGCCACAATGCGCAGCCGCAGGTCCTCACAGAGCCCTTTTGTCTTAGCCATGACAGTCCACAAACCAACTGCAAAGAGCTGCTGTTTTGCACCTGTTGGGTTGATTTAAACAGCTGTTCCGAGTTAATCAGGGTAATTAGGATGCTTTAGAACAGCCTTTGACAGAGGCACCTGGCCACGATACAGACCCAAATTTTGCTTTCTCCAATTTATTGCCTGATGAAGCAGGATTGAGACCTGCGAATCGCGTTGCACTTTGGAGTATCTAATAAATGTTACTGTGAATTATAAAAACATCTCACAGTCTGTTTTTCAACGAGGGAGGGAAGTTCACTGAACTTCCCCCTTTTAAACGTTTTTTAAACGTTTTTATTCTTGTTGGCGCCTCTGTTCATAAACTTGCAATTAGTCTAGACTACTCTTGGTGGAGGGGTGCATCCCCATTTTTCTTCCTATCTACAGAGAGCGACTTTTTAAACCTGAGTGGGGTCAGGTTCTAATTCTCCCCACCTGCTGTTGCTAGTGGTTGCCTATGTGGTGACCCATGTTTGTGAGTATAACCATTGATACTTTGATATAAAAATCTACAATTGATTTAAAATACTATACTATATTGGGCTCTCGGTTCTGTTCTTTGTTTTAAGCTTAAAGGGGAGGTTCAGGGAGGGTGGGGAAAAAATAAAAATCAATTTCCACTTACCTGGGGCTTCCTCCAGCCCGTGGCAGGCAGGAGGTGCCCTCGCCGCCGCTCCGCAGGCTCTCGGTGGTCTCCGGTGGCCGACCCGACCTGGCCAGGCCGGCTGCCAGGTCGGGCTCTTCTGCGCTCCAAGTCCTTCTACTTCTGCGTCCCACGCCGGCGCTCTGACGTCATCCGACGTCCGCCGGGCTGTACTGCGCATGCGCAGTAGTTCTGCGCATGCGCAGTACAGCCCGGCGGACGTCCGATGACGTCAGAGCGCTGGCGTGGGACGCAGAAGTACAAGGACTTGGAGCGCAGAAGAGCCCGACCTGGCAGCCGGCCTGGCCAGGTCGGCCACCGGAGACCACCGGGAGCGGCGGCGAGGGCACCTCCTGCCTGCCACGGGCTGGAGGAAGCCCCAGGTAAGTGGAAATTGATTTTTATTTTTTCCCCACCCTCCCTGAACCTTCCCTTTAAGTCAAAATTTGCCAGGGGTATAAATAATTATGGGCAGCACTGTATATTATTCTCATCTGAAACAAGCACTGAGCATTGTTTCCAGTGGCAGTTTAGAAACTGGGGCTGCACAGACATGCTGCTCGGCTTCTGGTCAAAGAGTATGTTCCATTTTATGGAGAGGACAAACAGGACCCTGCTGCAGGAACTGCAAAGCAAATTCTCATACCAACAATATCAGATGAGCAAGAATGATTTGTCATACCAGATCATAAGCAAGGAAGCCAGAGATGTTACGTAAACATTACCTAACCTATGCTAAACTTACCGTATATACACGCAAGCAAGCTGAATTTTTTACCTCCAAAAAGGGGGGGGGGGGGGGGTCAAAAGTTGGGGGGGGTCGGCTTGCTTGCGAGTCACCTGTGGTCCGCGCCCCCCTCCGCTCCCCCCCTACGGCCGCCGCTATCACCTGAGACGGCGCCGCATCTTCTATTATTCCCCTCTCCACTCGTAAAGTAATTCACAGCAGCGCGCCCCACGGCGGCTGCTGTGATGATGAGGCAGGAGCCGTAGAGAGAGAGCGGTTCCGAATAGCTACAGGAAGCCTCTCTCTCTCTACGGCTTCTGCTGCCGTGGGGCGCGCTGCTGTGAATTACTTTACGAGTGGCGAGGAGAATAATAGAAGATGCGGCGCCGGCGCAGGTGATAGCGGCGGCCGCGCACGGGGGGGGGGGGGGGGGTAGCAGAGGGGGGCCCTGTACGAGCTATACTGGGCACTATATGGGCACGATACTAGCTATACTGGGCACTATATGGGCACTATACTAGCTATACTTGGCACTACCTACCCATACTGGGCACTATACTAGCTATACTGTGCACTACCTACCCATACTGGGCACTATACTAGCTATACTTGGCACTACCTACCCGTACTGGGCACTATACTGTGCACTGCCTACCTATACTGGGCACTATACTAGCTCTACTGGGCACTATATGGGCACTATACTAGCTATACTGGGGCACTATACTAGCTATACTGGGCACTATACTAGCTATATTGGGGCACTACCTACCCATACTGGGCACTATACTAGCTATACTGGGGCACTATACTAGCTATACTGGGGCACTATACTAGCTATACTGGGGAACTACCTACCCATACTAGGCACTATACTGGGCACTACCTACTCATACTGGGCACTATACTAGCTATACTGGGACACACTGGGGGGGGGGGGGGAAATCACTCGGCCAGCATTTCCTACCCCCGGCTTATATGAGGGTCAATCATGTTTCCTGTTTTTTCAGGTAAAAGTTGGGGGGTCGGCTTATATGCGGGTCGGCTTGCTTACGAGTATATACGGTAATTACAGTCATCCCAAGGGATCAGGGCTTGAAAAGACTAGCGACACGCTCTGTTGCTATGGAGCAAGGAGAAAGCAGGAGGGCTAAGGAGACCAATGGCCTTGGCCTGTACTTGCTGAAACAATCGGGCACTCTGAATCTCTCAGCAACACACCAGGCTATTATCAACATGATAGACCCTCGGCAGAAGTCTAGCAAGTGCAATGCTGGGGATACATGGTATGTTTTGTACCGTGTATCGAGCCGCACGATAGATTGCGGCGCATCCCCGCGCGCGGCTGGATCGATTCCCGCTTGTACCTGCTGGCACTTCCTTATCAGCGCTTCATTTTTTTCTTTTGTCCTGCCCGCCGGTATAGAGCGCGGAATCGATCCGGCGGGTCATCGGACACGTCGGATATTATCAATCGAGCCATCAGCGGCTCGATTGATAAAAAAAAAACTAACCGTGTATGCCCAGCATAAGACACACTAAAGCCTGTCAGGGATCAGGACTCGATTCCTCAGGCAACAGTTTGGGTCATGTATGTAGAGACGCATCACTAGCCTACAGGCTGCAGATGATGATGATGCATTCCATTGCCATGGAGGGAATAGGAGGGCCATGGCGTAGCATACTACTGTGATGGAGGCCACTGTACATACTACATTGTAGGTATAGGCAGGCCCAACTGAGAAAACTAATGGGCGTACAAGGCTTTGGCCTGAGGCCCACTGCCAAAACTGCAATCGTGAAGTCCAATAGGGGTAGTTCTACTCACAGCATTTCAAGTGTGGACCGATTGCAAAAGCGCTGCAGCATTTTGGGAAGGTTTACATTGTCTGCAGAGACATTAAAGAGACACTGAAGCGAGAATAAATCTCGCTTCAGTGCTTACATTCAGCAGGAATTCAGTGCCAAGTGAGCACCCACGGAGTGGAGATTCGATGTGCTTTGACTTGCAGTGCCTCTGCACAATAGACACCTAAATTGGTGCTGGGGCTCACAGACACCTATTTAAAGAGGGATTGTGTGATTTGTTAGTGTGACATAATCCTATTTAGCTTGAGAAAGGTCTGAGGATCGAAACAGCGGAGCTGTCGCTGAGGGGATGATGGTCTTACTATTTGAATAAAGAGCTATTTTTACCATTGATGGTGCTGACTTGATTGGAGAGGAAGCTTATATTCAGCAGGGGCATGTGTGCTAAAACGCCGCTATCCTGCGGCTAAACGGGGGTCCCTTACCCCCCAAATCCCCCCTGCAAAATCTACGACCAACTTGGTCGTAGATTTTGCTGCTGTTGAAGCAGGGCTAACGGCTGCAGCCCTGCCTCTCAGCTCCGTCTATCAGCGGCGCATCACCGCCTCTCCCCCACCCCTTTCAGCAAAGGAGGCAGACGCGCGTGAGGCAGGGCTGCAGCAGTTAGCCCTGACTCAATCAGGAAGAGATCCCGGGCACCACGAAGGGGATTTGGGAGGTAAGGAAACCCCGTTTAGCCGCATGATAGCAGCGTTTTAGCAGGGGCACAGATGCCCCTGCTGAATATAAGCTCTGAAGCGAGTTTTATTCTCACTTCAGAGTCTCTTTAATGTCTGGGAATCACTTTTAAAATTACAGGACTTCCACAATCTCCCAAAAAGTCCCGCTAGTGGGCCCCAGGCCTCAAGGCCCACCAACAATACATCTCTAGATCCTACCACACTCGCCAACTACCGCCCAGTCTCACTTCTCCCATTTGCATCCAAACAATATACTTTCAAATGTCGGAATAAAGGGCCTTTCTCTCACATGGTTATCTTCCTACCTCTCTGGAAGGTCCTTTACAGTCTCCTACTCAGATTAGATCTCTTCTCCTCATGCTTTGTCTGTCGGGGTTCCTCAAGGCTCTGTCCTTGGTCCCCTCCTCTTTTCCATCTACATGCACGGTCTTGGTGACTTATCAACTCATTCGGGTTTCAATACCACCTGTATGCAGACGATACGCAACTGTACCTCTCGGACCCAGACCTTAACTCCCTCCTCAAACGTGTTCCTGACTGCTTGTCTGCTATATCCTCCATGTCCTCTCGCTTCCTAAAACTTAATATGAGTAAAACAGAACTAATAATTTTTCCACCGTCTCTGGCCACCTCTCTGCCTGAAGTAACTATACATGTTAATAACACTCCCATAACTTCAGTTCCCAAAGCACGATGCTTGGGGGTAATATTCGACTCTTCTCTCTCTTTTATTCCTCATCTTAACTCCATAACCAGCTCCTGCCATCTCCAACAAAAATATATCTCGCATCCGGCCCTTTCTCACTCAAGACACAACCAAAATGTTAACACATGCTCTTATAATTTCTCGTCTGGACTACTGCAATGTACTACTTTGTGGACTACCTTCTAACAAACTGGCCCCGCTCCAGTCGGTACTGAACTCAGCTGCTCGTCTCATTCATCTTTCTTCTCGATCTTCCTCGGCTGACCCTCTCTGTCAAGCTCTTCACTGGCTGCCAATTAACCAGTGGATCCAGTTCAAACTCCTAACTCTAATCTACAAAGCTCTCCACAATCTCTCTCCCCGGGACATATCATCACTAATTTCCAGATACAAACCCAATCGCAATCTCAGATCTGCACACAATCTTCTGTTGTCCTCCTCTAGAATCACCTCCTCACATTCACGCTTACAAGATTTTGCACGCGCTTCACCGCTTCTCTGGAATCCCCTCCCACAACACATCCGTCACTCACCAACCTTTGTTACTTTTAAACGCTCTCTAAAAACTAATTTGTTCCGACAAGCATATGCGCTACCCTAGGCCACTTCCCTTTGTCATAAGACCAAATTGCACTCCTACTAGGTATCCTAAAAAACACACTGCCTTTATATATTTTATCGTATACTACTCTCTCCTCTTGTTTCCCCCCATTCCCTTTAGATTGTAAGCTCGCAAGGGCAGGGCTCTCTCCCACTTTTGTGTCTTGGAAATCATTATACATTTTATTCATCATGTTACTTTTATCACTATCATTACCACTTCTGTATTTTGTATTCTGTATGCTGTATCATTTTTTGTATTTTGTCACTAATTATGTATCTTGTATATTAGTGTACACCATTGTCTGTATTATGTACCCCATGTTTGTTTCTTACTTTGTACAGCGCCACGGAATATGTTGGCGCTTTATAAATCAATAATAATAATAATAATAAGTTGCAGGAAACTGCACATATTCACAGGTGGGGCCAATATAGTCTCAGTAGAGTTGACTAACCACCTCTGTGGATTTCAACAAAGCATGTACTATTGGTGGACGTTGAGGACAAGGTTGGAGGGACAGTACTGTGTAATGCTGGGAATACACAGTATGATCCAGCGAGACATCAGACATGTCGGAAATTATCAATCGAGCCATCTTAATGGCTCAAAACCGTACCGCTTATTCCCATATATATATATACACACACACACACACATACATACATACATACATACACACATATATACACATACATACACACATATATGTTTGCAAAAGTATTCGGCCCCCTTGAAGTTTTCCACATTTTGTCATATTACTGCCACAAACATGAATCAATTTTATTGGAATTCCACATGAAAGACCAATACAAAGTGGTGTACACGTGAGAAGTAGAACGAAAATCATACACGATTCCAAATATTTTTTACAAATCAATAACTGCAAAGTGGGGTGTGCATAATTATTCAGCCCCCTGAGTCAATACTTTGTAGAACCACCTTTTGCTGCAATTACAGCTGCCAGTCTTTTAGGGTATGTCTCTACCAGGTTTGCACATCTAGAGACTGAAATATTTGCCCATTCTTCTTTGCAAAAGTGCTCCAGCTCAGTCAGATTAGATGGACAGCGTTTGTGAACAGCAGTTTTCAGATCTTGCCACAGATTCTCGATTGGATTTAGATTTGGACTTTGACTGGGCCATTCTAACACATGAATATGTTTTGTTTTAAACCATTCCATTGTTGCCCTGACTTTATGTTTAGGGTCATTGTCCTGCTGGAAGGTGAACCTCCGCCCCAGTCTAAAGTCTTTCGCAGACTCCGGCCTCTTGCACACTGCACGCGATTCCGATTCCGTTTTTTAATCAGTTTTTACATCCGATTCAGATTCTGATTTGCAGTGTGCAGGGAGCAAACTGCAAATCAGAATCTGAATCGGATGTAAAAACTGATTAAAAAGCGGAATCTGAATCGCTTGCAGTGTGCAAGAGGCCTCCAAGACGTTTTCTTCCAAGATTGCCCTGTATTTGGCTCCATCCACCTTCCCGTCAACTCTGACCAGCTTCCCTGTCCCTGCTGAAGAGAAGCACCCCCAGAGCATGATGCTGCCACCACCATATTTGACAGTGGAGATGGTGCATTCTGAGTGATGTGCAGTGTTAGTTTTCTGCCAAACATAGAGTTTTGCATTTTGGCCAAGAAGTTCAATTTTGGTCTCATCTGACCAGAGCACCTTCTTCCACATGTTTGCTGTGTCCCCACATGGCTTGTGGCAAACTGCAAACGGGACTTCTTATGCTTTTCTGTTAACAATGGCTTTTCTTCTTGCCACTCTTCCATAAAGGCCAACTTCGTGCAGTGCATGACTAATAGTTGTCCTATGGACAGATTCCCCCACCTGAGCTGTAGATCTCTGCAGCTCATCCAGAGTCACCATGGGCCTCTTGGCTGCATTTCTGATCAGCGCTCTCCTTGTTTGGCCTGTGAGTTTAGGTGGACAGCCTTGTCTTGGTAGGTTTACAGATGTGCCATACTCCTTCCATTTCTGAATGATCGCTTGAGCAGTGCTCCGTGGGATGTTCAAGGCTTTGGAAATCTTTTTGTAGCCTAAGCTTGCTTTAAATTTCTCAATAATTTATCCCTGACCTGTCTGGTGTGTTCTTTGGACTTCATGGTGTTGTTGCTCCCAATATTCTCTTAGACAACCTCTGAGGCCGTCACAGAGCAGCTGTATTTGTACTGACATTAGATTACACACAGGTGCACTCTATTTAGTCATTAGCACTCATCAGGCAATGTCTATGGGCAACTGACTGCACTCAGACCAAAGAGGGCTGAATAGTTACACACACCCCACTTTGCAGTTATTTATTTGTAAAAAATGTTTGGAATCATGTATGATTTTCGATCCACTTCACACTTGTACACCACTTTGTATTGGGACACTTCTAGATAGGTAGGTGTTTTTATTATACTGGGGAGTGGGGGAAGGTACAAATCTACCTACTATACTGTGTGTATGGTGGGAGAGGTGGAATAGGGGACACATCTAGCTATTGTACTGCAGAAGGGGGGCACAGATCTAGCTATTTCTGCTACCTCCAGTATGTACAGTATAAGGTGATACTGTATGCCTGTATTTATAGTAT